>NW_024723284.1:0-68923 GCF_018991925.1 Homarus americanus
AGGCCTGTAGAGTTTATAACTGTTTAGACCAGACTGATGACTAAATCCACAAAAAAGAGAGATTATGAAAAGGAGGTAGATTTTTTAAAACATCATTTAGTTGAGCCTAGTACTTCCCCTGGCTTCACCTTGCCTTCTCATTCCAAAACCCGATAGCACTTTTCGTTTCTGTACTGATTATCGTAAAGTGAACCAGGTCACTCCCTCAGACTCCTACCCCTTTACCTTTGATTGAAGATATACATACAGGCTGTGCCAAACTATCAGTACGGTGGACTTATTGAAAGGATATTATCAAGGGGACTCACGGATAGGCCAAAAATATTCTGGCATTTATAACTCCATTTGGTCTTTTCAATATTTTGTTATGGCGTTTGGCTTTTCTAATCCCGGCCACATTCCAGAGGGCCATCAATTACCTAATTCAGACTCAGTGGGACGTCTTACCCGATGACTCCAGGTGGTGTTTGACGGCTGACGAACATCTGCGCTTTGAGATACTTGTTGCGCCACCTAAAAGAGACTGGATTCACTATAAACCTGGCTAAATCTGCTTTTGGCTGGGCCCCAGTGACTTACCTGGGACATATCGTTGGGCATGGTATGGTGAGACCCAGGACGCAAGCAAGAAGCCATCTTGTCCTTCCCCACCCCATGACGAGGAAGGAACTCATGCGCTTCCTGGGGATGTAGGCTACTACCGTCGGTTCTGCAGTAACTTCTCCAGCGTGGACACCTTCACAGACCTACCAGTTCTATGGTCCCTAACATCTGGAACCAGAGGACCAGTCTTTCCACCGCCCCCAAAGCCTTGCCTGCCTGTAGTATACACCCCCTGACTACACCTTGCCCTTCCATCTGCAATCTACGCTAGCGGTGTCGGAGGGGGCTGTGCTCCTGCAAACCAACCCAACCACTGATGTCCTCACCCCTGTGGCATACTATCTTACGCCAAATTGAAAAAACATCAGACCAACTACTCTGACCATAGAGAAGGAGGCCCTAGCTCCTGTGTTACAAGAAAAGTTTGAATGTTACCTCCAGTCTTGCCCACAAACAACCCTAGTCTTCACTGACCATAACCCACTCACGTTCATCCAAACCAACAAGACCTCCAACCAGCGAATCCTCCGCTGGGCTCTCACCCAGTCTATAATTCAAGTCCATAAAGGTGGACAACATGATTGCGACTCCTTATCCCGAGCTCCAGTGGAATGCAGCAGCTACTTCAACGCACTCAGGTGATCACCTCCTTCATGCCATGGAGGTCTTTTGGAGGGGGTGTTACGAACCCCGCCACCAATTGTCATGATCTACCCACCAGCACTACGAACCCCGCCACCAATTGTCATGATCTACCTACCCAGCACCACGAGCAACGCCATCTAGGGACGAAACACGAGTATGACTCGTCTTAGTTACCACTCCGGAGTTTCCCTTCTCCATATCCTGGTTGTTGCGTCACCTCCTCAAAGTCTTCTTTGTCAGCTCCAATTCGAGGAGAGAGCACTACACTCTGGGAAGTGACCACAGGATCACCTCTCCTGGAAACCTACGGCACAGTGACTACCTACCGTCTTCTACAATACTCAGCCTTACTCGTCAGCCATCTCAGCTCCGCACTTAAGTATTTGTAATCTTATATTGCCTCCCCGCGTCCACCTTGCTTCAAATTATTGTATGTTGTATAAATATGTATATACTGTTAATGTTTAGGTTAAGTATGGTTAAGGGTAAATTATAGATAGCTGAATATTTTGTTAAGGAATTTATGGTACTTTATTATACACAACAAAAACTCGCATCCTTTGTCTACCCTTTTATAGTCCGATTGTCTTTGTTTTTTTTATTGTTGTTGCCTGTTGGGATCTGGGTAGACCTTTAACTATATTCTAAATCCCCAACTCGTAACGCTATTAAAAGTCTTTGTTCAACTCAGCCTTAAAACAACAGAGCAAGATCAACTGCCTTAGTCCAGTTTCTCAGTTCAGGCAGTCCCACTCTCTATTTTCATAATGGAAGTTAACTGCTGCCCATATATTGTTTATTGCATTTTTATTAAGTCTGACGGGCGGCCACACAGTCCTCAGTGCTAATATTATGTCTCGTTGAAGTTTGTGAGGTGTATTGCAAGCGTTTACATTTATTAATGACCTAGTGTGGGGTCGGTTGGTGAGTTGTTATGCAGACCTTTGTAGCTTCACTCACTGAGTGTAACTCTGCATACTGAAAAGTACAGTACTGTAGTTGTTTCTAGATGACAGAAATCTGATTAAGGCTTTTAAGAAGATACTGAAGTGGAGTTGATATTGGGGATCCAGGAAGGCTCTGTTCTGCTATTGGTTGGGAGAAAAAAAAAGCATCCCACCTTGAGAAAGTGTGAGATCTACTGGATGTCACCTTGTATTTGTTTTTATGACATTAGAAGACCTCTCAGGGCTTTTCCTCTTCATTGGACTCTCAACTGACTTGCAGAGTCCATGAATGAGGATTTTTTTTTTAAGATATAAGAGTGCTAGTGGCACAAAGGGGCATTTACTTCTTTAATCAGTTAGGGAATTACAGTCGGCCCTTACATACGCGGGTTTATAATACACGGATTTGCAAATAAGTGGATTGCCCCGCCGGAGGAATATTCTGTACATTGAAGTAATTGAAGTACGTACATTCAAAGCGCGCGCGGCACCGAACACGGGACACCGCCCGCTCCCGCAACCTCACACACACACGCATAGCTCTCCCTCACTCAGTCAGTCTTGCTGTAACCACACTTATGTTGACATCAGCATTGTAGTTGCAAAAATATTACATTTCCGTGAATGTATTATATCAAGCACAGTATGAATAGAATATCACTAATACTGTATAAGAGTATTTTAACCGAAAACTACTAAAAAAACGAGTAACATATCTTGAACATCGGAAGGCTAGGTAAAGTCTTTTGTTTTCATGTAGTTTATCCTAATTTACATTGAAATACATTACGTTTCAGCAAAACTACTATTTATTTCTGAGAATATGGAAATGTAATATTTTACTGAAATGACGTACGTATTACAGTGGAAAGTGACGAAAGCAATGACTCGCTTTCTTTCGTTCAAAAGATGTTACCGTAACCGCTTTTCGAATGGTTTTCAGTTAAAAAACTGTTGTATTACAATAATATTCTATCCTAATTCACTTGTGATGCAACAGTTTTTTTAACTGAAAACCATTCGAAAAGCGGTTACGGTAACATCTTTTGAACGAAAGAAACCGAAAGTCATTGTTTTCGTCACTTTCCACTGTAATACGTACGTCATTTCAGCAAAAATATTACATTTCCATGAATGTAGTATATCAAGCACAGTATGAATATAATATCATTGTAATATAACAGTATTTTAACCGAAAACTATAAAAAAAAACGAGTAACATCTCTTGAACATTGGAAGGTTAGGTAAAGTCTTTTGTTTTCGTCATGTATTTTATCCTATTTTACATTGACATACATCACGTTTCAGCAAAACTACTATTTATTTCTGAGAATATATTCATTCAGGCACAGTTTAGGTAAAATATACATGTGCTGTAACATTTTTTTAATTGAAAACGATTCGAAAAACACGTACCCTCTAGCCCTGTTCAAGGAGAAGACTGGGAGGAGCTGTTTGGTGCTTAAGACGATGACAAGGAAAATGATTTTGATGGATTTTAATGAAAATATTCAGAAAGACCCTGGCACTGTCAAGGAAAGTGGCTGCTGAAGGCTTCCGGGACATGGCAGAGAACGAGATTAAGGAGCGAATTGAAGAGCACGACACTGAGCTGACCGAGGAGGATCTACAGGAGTTAGTAGACTCAGGCAAGGAAGAGGAAGCGAAAGGGAAAGAGGATGAGGAAGAGCACCAAGAAATAACGTTGGAGAAGTTGGGGGAGATGACCAGGAATATTGAGGCACTGAAAAACCTGGCCTATAGTACGGACCCCTCCATGGTGCGTGCCCTGAAATTCATGTGAGGGATAGATGACGTTTTCGCTCCATACAAAAACATCATGGAAGAAATGAAAGAAAGAGACGACAACTCCCCATCACCATGTTCTTTGATCACCGAAGGAGAGATTTAACACCATCAATCACTGGCGGCTGTGAGGAAGCAGCTGAATCCACCGTCGCCCCCACTTCACCACCCGTTATGGAATTGAGTGACGATGAGCCCGATGACCCCCGTCCTGTCGCCGAGGATAGGTACTGTACAGTAAAGTGAAATTTTTATCTTTTTTTTTAATAGCTTTTCTTGCCATGTTTATTGTTTGTAAAAATGCACAGCACAGTACAGTTCAGTACTGTACATAGGAAGTGGAGGTGCAGTTATTCACAAAACATTTGTGTTCGTTGTCGGCAGTAGTGTCGGGGAGGAGGCAGAGAGGGTGGAGGAGGCAGAGGAGGTGGAGGAGGTAGAGGAAGGAGCGGAGGGAGCGAGTTGGGAGGAGTGGTGACCTTGGACGCAGGAGCAGGGACGAGTGGAGATGCCAGCCAGTACATTACGGGTGTATTAATTGTTTTTATAGCTATTTTTGCATTTTAATATTAAATATTGTACATTACGTTTCAACAAAACTACCATTTATTTCTGAGAACATGGAAATGTAATATTTTTGCTGAAATGATGTACGTATTACAGTGGAAAGTGGGATAAAATTGTGACGACAGCAATGACTCTGTAGTGGAATTCTCCCCTACAAACGGTGTTTGTCGCTGAGTTGCCGACCCCACCAATTCCCCAGTGTATGCCTCGTGGTATGGGTCAACCAGCGCCGCCATACACCACGGAGCGGGGGTCAACTGCTAAACCACGCCTACCCCCGCTATTTAAGACCTGACCTGTGGTGATCACCCTCTTTCTACCTACAGCCGCATCCAGCAACACCTCCTCCTCCGCCGCTGCCTGGCGGCCCTCCCTCCTCCTCCGCCTGCCTGGCGGTTCTCTCTCCCGCCGGCGAGCATGGCGACCCACAAGCTGTCCTTCTCTGAGCGTCCTCACCAACCAGCTCTCTCTACATCACGCTTGTAACCATGCTGCCTTCCCAGCACCAAGCTGCATTGTACATCCCATACAACATGTATGTAGAGAGCACATTGTGAGTTTCCTTTCTCCATCCCATCCTGAGTGAACACCAAACAATCCCATACCCCACAAATGGTGACTCCCAGAGATTCGCACTCACACAGGATGGAGGAGAAACTGATCACGCTCCCAGTCTTCAAGCAACATGGAAGACTGGCTTATCCACACAGAAGCAGCTCTCATCGACTCTACAACTACTGTTTCTACACCGCAGGTTAGACACCCTAGAGCAGCTCTGCTACTCTAAGCAGACACCAGCTCCTCTTCCTGCCCCAAGCACCATGTCCTACCGACCCTAGCACACCCGTCCTGCCTCAGACGCCGACCCCGGCTCAGCAGTAACCCCTGCCGCCCCTGACGCGGCCTCTGTTCCTGAGTGCGGACCCACACACCCCTCTTTTCTCCCTCAGGTACTCCCTGCTAATGTCCTGCACCCTGCTGCTGTCGTGGACCCAGCTGCTGTCACGAGCCCTCATCCGCTTCTGCTGACGCAGCCCCTGCTCCTGACCCAGGCCCACACACCCCAGCAGGCGCATCTGACGACTCTGTACCTGCCGTGAGGGAAGCACAACATTCATCGCCTCCACACACCCTTTTTCTCCCTCTCTTCTCCCACAGATAGTGTGTATATAGACAGTTGTATCCAGCGACCGGCTCATCCACGCCATCGCCGTTATCTCACATGAGGCATGCACCGCCCATTCTGCCTCACATGTGCTAAGCAACCTTGCAGACAACAAGTCTCCTACACCGCCTGGAGGGAAGGGGGAGTATTGTAGTGGAATTCTCCCCTACAAATGCTGTTTGTCACTGAGTAGCCGACCCCACCAATTCCCCAGTGTATGCCTCGTGGTCTGGGTCAACCAGCGCCGCCAAACACCACGGAGCGGGGGTCAACTGCTAAGTCACGCCTACCCCCGCTATTTAAGACCTGACCTCGTGGTGATCACCCTCTTTCTACCTACAGCCGCATCCAGCAACACCTCCTCCTCCGCCGCTGCCTGGCGGCCCTCCCTCCTCCTCCGCCTGCCTGGCGGTTCTCTCTCCCGCCGGCGAGTATGGCGACCCACAAGCTGTCCTTCTCTGAGCGTCCTCACCAACCAGCTCTCTCTACATCACGCTTGTAACCATGCTGCCTTCCCAGCACCAAGCTGCATTGTACATCCAATACAACATGTATATAGAGAGCACATTGTGAGTTTCCTTTCACCATCCCATCCTGAGTGAACACCAAACAATCCCATACCCCACAACTCTCTTTCTTTCGTTCAAAAGATGTTACCGTAATCGCTTTTCGAATGGTTTTCAGTTGTGGGATTATAAGGCTAATGATAGGATAGAATATTATTGTAATACAGTACGAGTACAACAGTTTTTTAACTGAAAACCATTCAAAAAGCGATTACGGTAAAATCTTTAGGATAACGAAAGAAAGCAAAAGTCATTGTTTTCGTCTTTCCACTGTAATATGTACGTCATTCCAGCAAAAATATTATATTTCCATATTTATTTCTGAGAATACCTATATTCATTCAGTCACAGTTAAAGTAAAATATACTTGTGATGTAATATTTTAATGAAAATACCAGGTATTTAGAAATACTGTATCGTAGTTTTCTTTTGTTTCAAATTTAATTAACAAAGATTGATGTTTCAAATGTAATGAACAAAAATTTATGTACAGTATCTATAAATAAACTTTAAAAAATGAATACTATATGTTTTAAATTGTCCTTGTGCATACCATACCATGCATTTGGCTACTTTGGGCTTGCTATGATGACGCAAGAGATCTGCCCTAGCAACTGTACCACACTCACAGCTGGTGGTGTGTTGGTGTGTCATTTCCATTGTTTACTGGTAGTTACTGGTAAATATTTTTCAACCTAACGAAACTATTACCCGTTTAGAGGTCGATCCCCAATTTTTTGCCAAATAATTTGGTCTTAAAAATTTGAACTACACACAGGTATATACGGTAAATAAGGACATGGGGGGACCAGGTTTTTTTTTTGGGGGGGGGGGCAGCACATATACGCGGATTTTTAACATCCACAGGTATCTCTGTTACGTAACCCCCGCGTATGTTAAGGGCCGACTGTACTATATCTTCTCCAACATTTTTTTTTTAATAACAGTTAATTTTATTTATTAATTAGAACTTCTCTTCGTCCTCCTTCTCTTATTACCAAAAATGAAAAAATACAGTACTGTAGTATAATCCCTGACTCACAGCTACTTTATATACACCTCATTCAGTCTAATAATTACGTCTAATGTTCTACAGTATATGGCACATCTTTTTATGAAAATAATAAAAAATAAAAAATAGCAATGTGTATGTATACCCCCAATCTGAGATCCCGGAATATGTGTAAACTAACATTAAAAACCAATAATTAAATGTGGTAACTTATCTTAAACTATATGTCTTCTTGCCATTTAGCATTAAACGTCAATTTTTCTGCAGACTAAACCTTAGTATATATATATATATATATATATATATATATATATATATATATATATATATATATATATATATATATATATATATATATATACACACACACACACCTAGACCCCGACTTACGACGGGGTTAGGGACCCAAATCCAGGTCGTAAGTCGACATAGAAAAATTATTATTATTTTTTTTTTTAATAAAAAATCTACAATGAAATACAGTACAGTAAAAGTAATGAATAATGATGAATGGATACAGTACAGTGAAAGTAATAAATAATAAGGAATGGATACAGTGTGACTGAGCACTTAACCTTTAATGTAGTCAGCTGAATGCACATGGGGCCCCCATAATTTTCTAATTATACATGGAGACTACATTAACTGGAAACGTTTCGGTATAGAAAATGCGTGTGTCATTTAAATTTTTTTTTTTTTTTTTTATCTATATCTGAGGCGGTCGTAAGTCCCGACGGTCGTAAGTCCACGTAGTCGTAAGTCGGGGTCTAGGTGTGTGTATATATATATATATATATATATATATATATATATATATATATATATATATATATATATATATATATATATATATATATATACAGTATTACCCCGCCTAACGCGGTTTCACTTAACTCGTTTTATCATATACGCGGTGCCTCGCCAGAGCTGAACTTTCACTTAACACGGATTTTTTCATCATATACACGGTGAGTGTCCGGCTCGACGCTATTTTTAGATTTGCCCCACCCTCCACCCTGCCTGACTGCCTGTTTTAGCTCATAAAATTCATACAAATTACCCGGCCAGAATATAATTTACATTGCTGGAGTTCTTATAATTTGGTGATCATTTTGAATATAAACATCATATATTTTGCATTAGACATACAAATTTTAGATAACATTTTTTCTCTGAGTAACTATGTTATCTTTTGTGCAAAATATATGACATTTATATTCAAAATATTCCTGGTCTTACAAGGAATCCAGCAATGTCAATTATATTATCCTAACTTTACTTTGAGGTATTATTTATTACAAAAAAGTTAAGTATTCTGGTTTTCCCACACATCTCCTTGGGACGGTTGGTGGGGGGGAGGGAGGGACCAACCGACCATCTGTTACCCTGTGAAGAATATTCTTTTTTTTTTATTAACTGAAGATATTTGTTTTAGCTCATAAAATTCATACAAATTACCCGGTCAGAATATATTTTACATTGCTGGAATTCTTATAATTTGGTGATCATTTTGAATATAAACATCATATATTTTGCATTAGACATACAAATTTTAGATAAAAAAATTTTCTGAGTAACTATGTTATCTTTTGTGCAAAATATATGACATTTATATTCAAAATATTCCTGGTCTTACAAGGAATCCAGCAATGTCAATTGTATTATCCTAACTTTAGTTTGAGGTATTATTTATTAAAATTTAGTGGTTTTCCCCCAAAAATTTCTCAGAGAGGGAAGAGCCGGCAGTGTAGTGTGAGAGGGGGAGGGAGTTGAGTCCATTATTTAAATGGACATTAACTTGGCGACTGTATTTCTCTATTTCTCTTAAGTATTAATTGTGTGCATGTACCATCATAAAATTAAGATGTTATTTTTACTACAACATAGTTATGTGTCTTCAAAAAGTGGAGTATGGGGGTCGGGCCGGTTTCTATTGGAATTAATCCCATATGTTCTGTTGTTCACTTAACGCGGATTTCACTTAACACGGGACCCTCTGGGTTCTATTGACCGCGTTAAGTGGGGTACAACTGTGTGTATATATATATATATATATATATATATATATATATATATATATATATATATATATATATATATATATATATATAATATATATATATATATATATGCAAGTAAATCACGATAGGTGCGCTTGATCCAGGTATATGCTGATAACCACAAGGAAAAAGAAAACACGAAGTTCCCAAGCGCTTTCGTGTAATTCACATCTTCAGGGGTGAGTATAGACTACGAAGAAGTACAAAACAGGGGGGGGGTGAGATCAAGTTCACAGTGGTCAGGTATAGGTAATGACCCTACTAATCTTCACAAAAGCACTGCAGCGGTAGGTAGTCAGGTCAGAGGGTAAGCTGACCCAACCTCCTCACCTGGTTACAAATCTTTTTAATTACGAAATTATCCAATTTGTACATACCATTACTCAAATTCATGTTGATGGATTCGGTATGTTTAATGAGACTAAATTCTATAATGTTCCTACAGTCAATTGAATAACAAGGTAATATTGAGGAGGCATTATCCCAGTCAATGCAATGCTTATTATCCCTCAAATGAACAAACAGAGCATTGGATTCCTGGCCTGTCCTGACACTATATTTATGATGTTTAAGTCTAGTTACAAGATCTCTACCTGTCTGGCCTAAGTAAAACATATTACATTCCTTGCAAGGAACTTTATAAATGAAGCCACTTGTATTGTTGGGGGAGTTCTTGATTAACATTTGTTTAACAGTGCATGAGTTTTTAAATGCTACATTGATGTTCTAGGTTTTTAGTTGTAAAGGAATTTGAGAGAAATTTTTGTGAAATGGTAATACTCAGAGATTCTTATGGTCATGGGTGGGCTTGGGAACAGTTCTATACAAAGATTTCTTAATAATGTTCAGGCATTTGTCTATGAAAGATCTAGGGCAGTGTTTTTCAAACTTTTTTTACTGCGACCCACAGCCAGAACAACAATTTGAATTGCGACCCATTAAACCTAAGTGTAATGATATGAAATGAGTAAATCAAAGACAAACACTGCTCTCCTTGCAGTCGCTTCCTAGACTGTGGAGTGTACATTACAATAACCAAGCCTAAATTATGGTGCATTTATTTTTATTTTCTTATTTATTTTCGCGACCCATTTTACTTATTTTTTTGTATTTATTTTCGCGACCCAATTTATTTATTTCGCGACCCACTGAAGGGTCGGGACCCATAGTTTGAAAACCCTGATCTAGGGTATTTACCACACACACACACACACACACACACACACACACACACACAGAGAGAGAGAGACTAAGCATTAATATCCCAGGAACTGCATCACAAGACCTCTGATCAACTTAACTATTGAGGGACAAGTGGGTATCATTTTGACTCAGAATTCATGAGATTGTAGGCGTCTGGGTCCAACTAATCGCATTCCAAAACTAAATTGAGGGGTGGTGCTTATTTTGGATATCAATATAAAATGAACTCTAGGTTTTTCCCAAAGTACCTACATCTAATGTCACTCAGAAGAAATTGCTCTCACTTAACTATATATAAGAAAAGGTGTGGGGTTATGAGATGTTTGGTTCACACTCAGGATGGGATGGAGAAAGGAAACTCACAATGTGCTCTCTGTATACATGTTGTATTGGATGTACAATGCAGCTTGGTGCTGGGAAGTGGCAGCGTGGTTACAAGCGTGATGTAGAGAGAGCTGGTTGGTGAGGGTGCTCAGAGGAGGACAGCTTGTGGGTCGCCATGCTCGCCGGCGGGAGCGAGGGTCGCCAGGCAGCGGCAGAGGAGGTGGTGTTGCTTACTGCGTTTGTAGCTAGAAGAAGAGCAGTCACCACGAGGTCAGGTCTTATATAGCGGAGGTAGGCGTGGCTTAATAGTTGACCTCCGTCATGTAAGGCGGCTCTGGTTGACCTAGACCACGAGGTATACACTGGGGAATTCGCGGGGTCGGCTACTCAGCGACAAACAGCGTTTGTAGGGGAGAAATCCACTACAAAGGTTCTTGGCGTGTTGATAGATATATGATGATATCTTTGACATCAACATATTTATGCTTTTTATGGTACAGTATATTCAAAAGTTCCTATTAACAGGTTCTTTGTAGGAGAGACCAAGTAGTTTAAAAACTTCAGCTTCAGAATCAGCTGAGAGGAGTCTGTTTTGAGCTCTGCTCCACAGACCATGACTATTAAGTAACATATTTAGTGATGTGTTGGCATAGTGTCGGAGGATACGCATCAACAGCTTGCTGCCTGTCCACCCAAGAAGTGCAAATGCCCACTGATGGACTGGGACCATAATTAAATCTACTCTTACTGCATGCCAGGGATGCACTGCTTTACCCTCTCTTGCTAGGCTTTCCAGATCTGAAAATAAAGTTGCAAAAAGCATTAATTAATTGAAAATATAAAAAACAACTACCATTCATCAAAAATCTAAAGTAGAATTGCCTTGGGTTGTTTTGCAACTTTTTATTTAAACATTTAATATTTTGGTCACTAAAATTACTTCCATTTCCTGTATAGTGAGAATGCTTTAAATGTTGTAAGATAAGCAAGGCTGGAAGCATTATAAATCAACCACAATGCTCCTACAACTACCACACTGTGAGGGAATAGTAATTAACAATTATAAATAATAAGGTTGACAACCCTTTATCCGAAATTCCGAAAACCGAAAAGTTCTAAAAAATGAAAGTTTTTTGTGGGGCATTTTTTTTTTTTTTTTTTTAAACAGGGATTAGCCCACTCGGGCATAAATCACTGACTCACATCGGGGCCTGGTGGACGAAGATGTAGGCCTATTAGTAATAATAATTATAATACAAAGTAATAATAATTTTTCATAGTAAATAAGATTTTTAATTAAAATACTGTACACCAAAATAAAATAATAATGATAAAAATAACAATAATAGTAATAATAAAAAATAATAATAAAATTAATAATAATAATAATAACAATAATACTGTAATAAAATAATAATAATAATAAAGAAATACTAGAATGAAAAAAAGATCAAAAGTGAGAAATGCGACCTAGACCTATGAATTATTATTACAGTACAGGTTGTACCTCTCTAGTCCGGCATTCTGTGGTCCGGAAACTCCCGTAGTCCGGAACGATTTTAGTTTGTCCAATAGGTAGATAGGCAGCGCTTTTTTTTTTTACTTATCTGAATTATTATTATTATTACAGGAGTATTAAATTTTTGCCCCTCAGGCCCCAATGTGGGTCAGTGACCTATGCCCGGGTGGGCTAATCCCCATAAAAAAAAACAACAACAAAGCCGCGGGAAATTAAGGTTTGTTTACATCCGGCAGTTCGGCTGCTCTCTCTCTCTCTGCTTGTCTATACAGAGTACAACATTTAACCCTTAAATATATATGAGCAGTAAATAAGATGTTGCTTTCATATTCTTATGTAGAGTAATGACGATATGTTTTCACATGTGCGCACTTACATACGCGCAGTCTCACTTTTTTTTTACCATTAATGGTTAGCTACTTATATTGTTCCATTTATTAACATTAAATAACATTACAGGTACTTCAAACAACCATATTAATTTTTTTGCATTAATTTTACGACAGCTACAATCAGGGTCTTATTTTCTTCAGTTTTATATGTAGAACCAATCAGTCACTGGTTTTGTAAGCTTTAACATAAATAATGCCGGCAGCCGTCTCGTCTCATCGTGTGTTTTAATATTCCACGTATTATTAATAAATTGTATTGTTAATTTTGCACACACAAACATTAATTCAATAAAAACAAATTCAGAAACATTAATTAAAATGTATATGAACAGTAAATAAGTGTTGCTTTCATATTCTTATATAAAGTAATGACAATATGTTTTCACGTGTGCGCACTTACATACGCGATCTCTCTTTCTTCTTTACCATTATCGTTAGCTACTTCTATTGTTCCATTTATTTACATTAAATAACATTACTTAAAACAACCATATTAAGTTTACTACAGCTACAACCAAAGTCTTATTTTCTTTAGTTTTATATGTAGAACCAGTCAGTCACTGGTTTTGTAATCAACAAAAACAATGCTGTGTCATTTCCTCGTGTGTTTTAATATTCTACGTATTATTAATGAATTGTATTGCTCATTTTGCACACATAAACATAAATTTAATAAAAAAGACATTCAGTAATAAACAATAAGAAATCTTTTGTACATACCGTATATCTCGGCTTATAAGACAGAATTTGAACATTAAAAAAATCTGCCCAAAGTTAGGGGGTCATCTTAATAACCAAGTATAAAATTCTAACCTCTTAAATATTGTGGTTTAGTGTGTCAAGAGTGGTGATGGAAACATCGTAAGCCACTCACAAGGTCCTACCACTAATTATTTTATACTGAAACTTACGTTTGGCAAGCTGGATTCAAATTAAGATTACCGGTATATTAAAATAATAAAAATGTACAGGTAGTTCTGCTATAACGCGATAATTGTGTTCTTGTAAAATATCGTGTTATAGAAAATCGCGTAATAGAAATAACAGGGCTTATGGAGAAAATAGGGTTAGGTGCAGATTACTCGAAATCGAAAAAAGTTAGTAGTTAGCCTAACACAAAGGATAGCACAGTCTAAATAAATGTTACATTCATATCTAATAATGAAATCATACAGTAAATGTAACACTTTACTTGATGGGGAGAAGGGTGATTTTGAGGTTGATAAAATCGAGCTTCTCTTCAAGTGTTATATCCTTTCTTTTATGATCATCACCAGGAATTCTATCACCAGAACGCTTCTTGTTGATATTCTTCTTTACTATATTCACAGTTAATACCACAAAATTGGAGAAATAGCAAGCAAAAATCGCGTTATAGCAAACAAGCGTTCGCGTTATACAAATATCGTTCCTAATTAATAAATCGCGTTAGAGCAAATTCGCGTTATCAAAACACGCGTTATAGCAGAACTCACTGTGATATAAACCTGTCTAACATACCGTAAAAGAACATTATACCCCTGTAATAAACACAGCTATCATCACACACCCCTCCCCATGCCCCCCCATTTGCCAGTGAGGAGACAAGAAAGGTAAAGTGACCGCGAGATTGGGCTATTTATAGCCGTGGAGGTGGTCAGTAATGCATATTGGTATATTTACTGATAATAATACTTATCTCCTATAAATAATTAATTTAAAATTTATTTTTTTACAAGGAATATTCAGTAAATGACTGCATTAATTCTTGAAACTACCGACAGTTAAATACAGACGCTTAAGTGACGTCACTAGTGTTTACACTACACCAGCTGGTAACATTTGATGCCATTACTTGAAGTGAATTGGCCATATTTTAAGTAACTAACCATAAATAAATACAAAAAGTAAAAAAAAGATCAAAAGTGAGAAATAATATACTGTATGTATGTTGTGTTGTCAAAGTTAGAGGAACAATTGAAACTGCAATTGTGTGTAAATGAGGCAGAAAGTCAGGTCAGAGCTGAACCTGGGACTTGGTCACAATTTTCGTGATGCCATATGGCAGCAGGGTCTACCATTAGACAACACATTATGCTTCCAATATCTTCCCAGGCGGTAGTATCTACCTGTTTGGTAGCTGCCTACTACCTACACAATTTTTAGTAATATTACTTTGATACATGATAAATTAGACAAACAATGAAAATAAACATCAAATTTAATTACCAAGACCTTCCCATTGGCAGCTGTAAGAGGGGGAGATGGGCTATTTTTATCCCGTCTTTGTGTCTGAAGTGGCCAGTAATACCATATATTTACTGATCATAATACTTATCTCCTATAAATAATTAATTTAAAATTTATTTTTTACATAGAATATTCAGTAAATGACTTTTAAATAAATAAACAAATAATTCGGTAAATCTATTTCAAGTAAATGGAAAATAAGCAAACAAATGTTATTTACCACCACCCCTTCCCTCTGGCTCAGAGTGAGATGGAGGGGAGATAAAGAAGGCTATTTATAGCCCGTCTTTGTGTCTGAAGTCACCAGTACTCTAATGCACCATAAATAATTCATTTAACATTTATTTTGTTGTATATGTATGTATGTATATATATATGTATATATATATATATATATATATATATATATATATATATATATATATATATATATATATATATATATATATATATATATATATATATATATATATATATATATATATATATATATATATATATATATATATATATATATATATATATATATATATATATTTTGATAAAATCACGGAAAAATGGAAACAACGAAGTACCTTAGCTTTCGTCTTTATTCAGACATCTTCAGAGCAACTGGATTACATGGACAGAGAGAGGCTTAAATATACAGGACCAAAAACATAAGGTCAGGTCATAATGATGACATCCACTAATCCCCACACCAACACACCGTGGGAGCTTAAGAAGGGTGGTGGCGTGACTAGACAGGTCAGGTCAGAAAAAGGGACCCACAAAATGCAGAAAGTTCCTACACTTAAGAATATTTTGACTCTGCCCTATCGTAATTTGTCCCGTTAGTTCGGTCCCTCAAGCTTCTACATATTAATGTTGTTTTCAAGTATGACTCAACCATTACCAATATGTTATAAGGAATAGCCCAAGTTTGAATGTAAATGGAAGTGTTTATTGTATTCCATGTAGCAAATGTAATTGTAATTATGTAGGTCAGACAGGAAAAACACTGCAGCTCAGAATCAAACAACATAAGTATAATATCAGAACTGCATCTGAAAGCAGTGCCTTGTTCGTTCATGTTAGGAATAATAATCACCCCATTGCTTGGGAAAAAAGCTTAGAAGTATTCAAATCATCTTGTGTCACAGAAAGACTTCTGGTTGAAGCTAGTTTGATTAAAGAATTAAAATCAATAAACCTTAGTGATGGTCAGTTCAAAACTGATAATATGTTACATAAATTTATTTGTCAGTGGCCCAAGGTTAAAATGCTTTGAAAACCTTTGATCTTGATGTATGATAGTTATTTTGTGGGTCCCTTTTTCTGACCTGACCTGTCTAGTCACGTCACCACCCTTCTCTTAAGCTCCTCGTGTGTGTTGGTGTGGGGATTAGTGGATGTCATCATTATGACCTGATTATGTTTTTAGGTCACCCTGTAATTAGCCTCTCTCTGTCCATGTAATCCAGTTGCCTAATGTGAATAAGGCAGCCTCCGTTGTTCATTTTCCGTGTATTTATCAAGATCTATCCACGTTTATTGGATTTACATATATATATATATATATATATATATATATATATATATACATATATATATATATACATATATATATATACATATATATATATATATACATATATATATATACATATATATATATATATATATATATATATATATATATATATATATATATATATATACACAGTTAACCCTCACTTTACGCGGTCCCGCATTCCGCGTTTCCACATTTACGCGGTGCCTTGCCAGAACCTAACGTGCTCACATTACGCGGTACGTGAACCCCATTACGCGGAGAGTGTCCGGCGCGACGCTATTTTTAGATTCGCCCCACCCGCCACCCGCCCGCCTGCCTGCCTGTGCTCCTCGCCTCTCCCTCCTCCTCCCTCCGCTTGGGCAAGCCGCGCGGTAAGGTTGCGCAGTGTGTGTCTTTGTTGCGTTATCACTGACGTCATATGACGTATCGGACTGTGATTGGCCATGCATCCCTACCCCCCTCTGCTGCTAGCTGTAATTGGCTTAAAGTATTATGACGTGTCCACCCGGGGGAGGGAGGGAGGGAGGAAAGACGACGCTTGACCTAGCCGCGGCAGTTTCATCCCTCAAGGCCACACCGTGTAAACGTGCATCCATTGTTCCGTAAAATGGCTTCCGCCGGACCACCACCCCCAGAGAGAAACCTTTCCTTACCTGGACCCAGCGGCACTAAGCCAAAGAAGACACGACGTTCCTTAAGCTACGAGGTGAAGTATACCATCATCCAAGAGTTGGAGAAAGGAACAAGGCAGGTTGATTTGGCGCGCCAGCATGGTGTGAATGAATCTACGATTCGAACAATAAAGAAGGATGCAGCCAAGATAAAGGAGCACATGAAGATCACAAAGTCTACAGGTGCTTCTATGATCAAGTATTTTCACAACCAGGTGCTTCTCAAGACAGAAAAATTACTTGTGAGGTACTTGGTGCGTCAGGCGCGACGGAACATGGCGGTCGACACGCGCTCTGTTAAGGACTACGCACGTGAACTGTACATGGCAGTGGCACGAAAGATGGGAATTACAGAGCCCAAACCCTTTAATGCTTCCTCTGGGTGGTTACAGAGGTTTAAGATCCGGAACAAGATCACCAATATAAACATTGGTGGTGAAGAAGCGAGTGCTGACGTGCTGCGGCTCGGGAATTTCCTCCGTTTTTACGTGAGATTATGGAGGAAGGACAGTACAGTGACGACCAGGTGTTTAACATGGACGAATCTGGTCTTTTCTGGAAAAAGCTACCTTCCAAGTCCTTCGTTGTAAAGAATGCCAGCAGGATTCGGGGCCGGAAGATGCAGAAGGAACTCATCACCGTCCTGTTTACCACCAATGCCTCCGGTACCTGTAAGCTCAAGTTATCGGTGATCCACACAGCACGCAAGCCGCACGCCTAAAAAACCATGGACATGACCAAGCTAAATGTCTACTGGCTGACCGCACGTAAGGCGTGGATGTTCTCTACACTGTCCCTCTCCTGGTTTGATGACTGTTTTGTTCCCGATGTAAAGAAATTCTGTGAGCGACAGAATGTGCCATTCAATATTTTTTTGCTGCTGGACAACGCACCAGGACACTCGCCCCTACTGTTAGATCGTCACCCCAACGTAAAAGTGGTCTTCTGTCATGGGTTGCGTTAAGCCTTGCCCACGCAACCAACTCCAAAGTTTGTTTTACCAGAGATAAGACGCCCGGCGAGGCATAACTGGGACATGTATTTTTCAATTAGTGTATGTTAGCCTGTCTTTAGGGGGTGGGCAGTGAAACAGTGTTGTACTGTTCATCGCTTCACCCAAAAACCTCATTTAAGTAGTATCCCTGAGCCATGGGTTAGTTAAGACGTCGTCTCCATCCTCTCCCTCCTGAAAGGGGCGGGACACCACACCACACAGAGTCCTTCACCGCCACTCCGTCCTGTGAACCGTCGTCGACACGAGACTAAGCGTGTTAACCTAGGTTGTTATCCGTGGAAATATACGTGTGGATGCCTGGTTGCGACAAGAGCAATCCAGGCTGGCCTATCAAACCTACAGTAAATGGTTAACTAATTCACGCTTACGAGTTCTCCTGCACGACACCCGTCTACGTGACCGTGATCGACACGAGACTAAGTGTGTTAACCTAGGTTTGTTATCCACGTGGAAATATCACGTGTGGAAGCCTGGTTCGACAAAAGCAATCCAGGCTGGTCTATATGCACCCTAATGGTTAATTCAAGTCACGCTTACCAGTTCTACTGCCGCGACAACCGTCCAGTGACTGTCGGTGAGAGACTATGTGTGGTAACTAAGTACCTTTGTTGTTATGGCCGTGGGAAGAAGTTCTTGTGATGAAGCCTGGTTGCAACAAAAGCAATCCAGGCTGGCAGTAAATGTATCACTTGAAGAATTAAGGCTCTGTTAAGTCATACCACAGTAGAGTAATCACATGTGTCCCCAAGTTGAAATTCCCTGTTTTAGAAGATTAATTTTATTACAGCGTGAGCATTGAGTAAATCATATATCCATGCAAATTGTAAATCATTGTATGGAAGCTTGACAAATAAATGTAAGTGCAATTATCTGCCCGTATCTGTGATCCTATCTTATTATTACTAAGATAATGACTGATTGGTTATGACATAGTATAACCAATAACTTAGATGGATGTTGAAAATTAAATGAATTCATTAAATCATCATTTATCAAGTATAAATCATGGAATGTCGAGTGGTGGAGTGAACTTCTATGTAGATACGCCATAATCTCCTGTAAGTAACCAGTGTGAAGGTATCGAACTCTGGTAAAAATAAGAAACACGACATATTATTATCTTTATAATATAATCCACTCCTACTACCAGTTCATACCAAAACCATGACATCTTCCTTCCTCCCAACACTACGTATATATTACAGCCCATGGACCAAGAGTTAATCTGTAATGTAAAAGCTGCATTCTCAACAAAAAAATTCAAACTCCTGAACGACTACACCAACACCAGGGAAGAGCGTAACCTGAGTGACACCACCACCGACAGTAAGAAAGAGCGAAGAAGATGAGGATCAACAGTTGGCACAGCAAAATACTGTTCAAACAATTCTGGAGAGTATTTAACATCAAGAAAGCTGTGGACTTCTTGGTGGAGTCATGGGATCAGCTGTCTATTACACCACACGCATGGAGACATGTGTTGCATGGAATACCAGGTGAGAGGAGGAGTCAATCTGTGACTGGTGAGGTTCAGAATGTTGCAGTAGCAGTGGACCTTGCAGAGAAGCTGCGAGACTGTTACAGTTCAGGCTTCTCCAGACCACCAAGCACAACATCCTGGAGGTGATCAGAAATCCTGAAGTGACTGCCGACGAGATGTTGGAAGAAGATCACGTCAGTGAAGAGGAGGAAGAAGGTGCGTCATTCTCCGAAGAACACAGTTTAACCTCATAGTGATATTATGCCATGGAGGTGTAGAGAAAATGAAGTCCTTCCTTTCTCACGACAATGACGATGACCGCTATGAAGTCTTCCATACCCGGCTGGTGCAGGCTATGGAGCGACACACGGTGTATCACGACAACATAAACACCAGCCGCCAAAAAGCATAACCGAGTTCTTCGCCTGCAACCCACCACAGCCAGCCCAAGCCAGTGATAGTGACAGTGAAGATGACTGAGGAGGTTGTAGCCCTGACAACTGTAACTAATAGTGATGGTGATGCACCTAGTAATGGTGATTCACCTGAGGGCCAGTAATCTGCCCTCTGCCTCGGAACCAGCCTCCATCCCTCGATGCCGACCCATCTCTTCTACTAACATAAGTGTTACACCTCACTTTTAGTTTTCCTAACCAAACCTTTACTTTTCCTAACTTAACCTTTATTTTTCCTAACCTAACCTCTTCTATATTACTTGTTTTTCATACCATCATAAAAAGTAAGATAAATTTTTACTACAACATAGTTGTGTGTCGCCGTGGAGTTTGGGGGTCGGCCCGACTTCTTTTTCATTAATCCATATGTTAATGTATTCACTTTATGTTTCACTCTTTTAATCGGGATCCATGGGTTACATTAACCGTAAAGTGAGGGTTAACTGTATATGTTTGTGTAATAAATGTATGTAGTAAGTACGTAATTTCACTCAAATCCTAATGAAACACCACAATTAGAATAAAGAATTTCACTTAACGCGGGTCAATTGAACCCAGAGGGTCCAGCAAGTGAATAACAGAACATATGGATTAATTCCAATAGAACCCAGCCCACCCCAAACTCCACTTTTTGACGACAAATAACTATGTTGTAGTAAAAATAACATCTTAATTTTATGATGGTGCAATTAATACTTAAGAGAAATAGAGAACAGTCCCAAGTTAATGTCCATTCAAATAATGGACTCGACTCTCCCCCTCTTCTCACACTACACTCACTGGCTCTTCTCCTCTGAGAAATTTTTGGGGGAAAACCAGGTATAGTAATAAATAATTCCTCAAACTAAAGTTAGGATAATATAATTGACATTGCTGGATCTTGTAAGACCAGGAATATTTTGAATATAAATGTCATATATTTTTCACAAAGATAACATATTTACTCAGAATACACTTTACATCTAAAATTTGTATGTCTAATGCAAAATCTATGATGTTTATATTCAAAATGATCAGCAAATTGTAAGAATTTGTAAAATTATATTCTGGCCGGATAATTTGTATGAATTTTATGAGCTAAAACAAATATCTTCAGTTAAAAAAAAAAATAATATTCTTCGACACTATCTGTCAATCAAAGTACCTTACCTTCTCTTCCAACCACGGGTCAGTCCCAACCTCCCCCACCCCCCCACCAACCTCCATTCAAGAGTTTTTAACATTTAGTATTAAATAATACCTCAGATTAAAGTTAGATAATATAATTGACATTGCTGGATTCCTTTGTAAGACCAGGAATATTTTGAATATAAATGTCATATATTTTGGACAAAAGATAACATAATTACCTAGAGAACAATTTTATCTAAAAATTGTATGTTTAATGCAAAATATATGTTGTTTATATTCAAAATGATCACCAAATTATAAGAATTCCAGCAATGTAAATTATATTCTGACCGGAATTTGTATGAATTTTATGAGCTAAAACAAATATCTTCAGTTAATAAAAAAAAATAATTCTTCACATCACAGTGTGATGGTCGGTCTGTCGGTCCCTCCCTCCCACCCACCCCCACCCCCACCAACCGTCCCAAGGAGATGTGTGGGATAACCACTAAATTTTAATAAATAATATCAAACTAAAGTTAGATAATAATATAATTGACATTGCTGATTCCTTGTAAGAATATTTTGAATATAAATGTCATATATTTTGGACAAAAAGATAACATAATTACTAGAGAACAATTTTTAATCAAAAAATTAGTCAAAAGATCACCAAATATTATAAGAATTCCAGCAATGAAAATTATATTCTGGCTGGTAATTGTATGAATTTTATGAGCTAAAACAGGCAGTCAGGCAGGTGGCGGTGGGGGTGGTGCGATCTAAAATACTCGAGTCGGAAACTCACCGCAGATATGATGAAAAAATGCCGCGTTATGAAAGTTCAGCTTTGGCACAGCAACCGTATACATGCGAAAACGCGCTATGAAAGCGCCGCTAGGTAAAACTGTACGGTGGTAGCTGTTGTATAAACAGTCGGAACACAGTCCCACCACCGAGACGAGGGAACACTCACCACCTCGTGAAGCAAGCTTATAAATTAAAGAAAATACCTGCAGTGTGTTTAATATGCTACAGTATATTATAAATAAATAAATAAATAAATAAGAAATCCATTTCAAGAAAATGGAAAATTTTATTTGAACCGACATTAGTTCCAGTTACCGTAAATAGCAGATGCTTCAGTGACGCCACTAGTGTTTACACTACAAGCAGGGTAACATTTGATGACATTACTTGAAGTGAATTGGCTCTTTTAAAAACCAAGGATGGTTGGTAAAGGACTACTGAGTCAGTGGGTAAGTGTCACATTTGGGGTACTGGTCTTATACGGCTAATAGAGCTCAAAAGCTACTTTTAAATGGAAATGGGGTGCCTTTATGCACCCGACGCCTTATAGGCCAGGATATCACGGTAAGAGAAATGACGCTGTTTACACGATTATGCACGCTAAGCGGGCTGCTCAAACCGCTAAAAATTCAAGTTTCCACAAAATTTTTATTTTTTTGTGTGTTCCAATAAAATACGCTGAATTAAAAACTCGCTAAATTTGAGAAGCTACTATACCACATTTAACCTTCAATATGTCTTCAAAGAGACCATGATGCAGAGAAAGTGGTGCTAGTGCTTCCAAGCATAAGCACAAGTCACTATCTGTCCAGAAAAGGGTGACGGTCCGCACTGGTCAGGTCCCGAGGTTGCCGGACTAGAGAGGTACAACCTGTATTATTATTATTACAGCATATTATTATAATATTTTAGCCTTCCCAAAGGCCCTGATGGGTCAGTGATCCATGCCCGGTGATGAAGATGAAGAAGAAGAGGAAAGAGGAAGAAGAAGATAGGATAAAGGAAGGAGGATAATGAGAAGAAGGAGAAGAAGGAAGAAGAT
The DNA here is from genome assembly GCF_018991925.1 of Homarus americanus. NCBI lineage: Eukaryota > Metazoa > Arthropoda > Malacostraca > Decapoda > Nephropidae > Homarus > Homarus americanus. The sequence goes on from NW_024723284.1 coordinate 23,177, forward strand.
AAAGGAAGAAGGGATAATAAAGAAGAAGAAGAAGATGAAAAAGAAGAAGAACAAGAAGAATAAAGGGATAGAAGAAGGAAGAAGCAATAGAAGAAGAATTAAAGATGAAGAGTAAAATAAAGAAGGTTAAAGAAGAAGATAAAGAAGAAAAGAAGTAAATAAGAAGAAGAATAAAGAAGAAGAAGAAGAAATAACAATAGATGTTAAAGAATAAATAAATAGTTAAATAGTTAAATAAAGAAGAAATAAAGTTAAATAAAGGAAGTTAAAGGCTAAGAAGAATAAATATAGATAAATAAATAAGTAGATAAATAGAGGATAAATAAATAAATAAAATAAATAAATAAATAATAAATAAATAAATAATTAAATAAATAAATAACATTAATAAATAAATAAATAAATAATAAATAATAATAATAATAATAAGAATAAATAAGTTAATAAATAAATAATAAAAGAAGAATATTAAGAAGAAGTATTAAAATAAGAATAAGAAGAATAAATAAGAAGAATAATAATTAATAAATAAAGAAATAGTTAATAAAGAAGAAGAATAAGAAGAAGTTGAAGAATAAAATAAATAAATAATATAAATATTAAATAGTTAAATAATAGCTAAATAAATAAATACAATAGTTGTCATTAAATAAAGAAAGTAATAGCTGAAGTAAAATAATAATAATAAAAAATAAAGAATAATAAATAATAATAATAAATAATAAATAAATAAATAAATAAATAAATAAATAAATAATAAAACAATAATAATAAATAAAATAAATAATAACAGTAAGTAAAAGAAATAAATAGAATAAAAATAAAGTATAAATAATAATAAATAAAGTTGAATTAAATAAATAAATATAAATAAGAATAATAAATAAATAATAAATAAATAGAAGAAGTAGAATAATAATTAAAAAATAAAAAAATAATAAATAAGAAGAAATAATAAAGAAGAAGAAATAATAATAAATAAAGTTAAATAAAGATAAAGTTGAAGGTATTAAATAAATAAATAAATAATAAATAATAACATTAAATAAATGTTGTAAATAATAAATAGTTAAATAAATAAATAGTTAAATAAAATAAATAAAATAAATAAAAATAATAAATAAATAAAGAATAAATAGATGAAGAAGAATAAAGCAATAATAATAAAGAAGAAGTAATAGAATAAAGAATAAATAAATAAATAAACAGTTAAATAGTTAAAGAATAAATAAATAGCATTAAATAAATAATAAATGTTAAATAAATAAATAAATAAAGTTGTATTAAATAAATAATAAAGAAGAAATAATAATAAATAGAAGAATAAATAAATAATAAATAAATAAGTAGTTAAAATAAGAAGAAAAGCTAAATAAAGAAGAATAATAAATAATAATAAATAAATAAATAAATAAATAATAATAAATAAATAAATAGTAATAAAATAAATAGCAATTAAATAAATAATAATAATAAAATAATAAATAAATAAATATGTCAGCCAAATAAATAAATAAATAAATAATAAATAAATAAATAATAAATAAATAAATAAATAAATAAATAAATAAAATAAAATAAATAAATAAATAAATATTAAATAAGAATAAATAATATAATAAAGAATAGTAGAATAAATAAAAGAGTTAAATAATAATAAGAAGTAATAAATAAATAAATAGAATAATAAATAAATTAAATAAATAATAAATAAATAGTTAATAAATAATAAATAAATAAATAGAATAGATGAAGAAGAATAAGAAGAAGTAATAATAAATAATAAATAATAAATAGAAGAAGAAATAATAAATAAATAAATAAATAAATAAATAAATAAATAGAATAATAATAAATAGTGTATTAAATAACAGTATTAAATAAATAAGAATAAAATAATAAATAGATAAATAATAATAATAAGAATGAAATAATAAATAAAGAAAATAGAAGAAGGAAGAAATAAATAGAAGAATAAGAATAATAATAAAGAAGAAGAATAAATAAGATTAAAGAAAAAGTAAAAAAATAATAAATAAATAGTTAAAAGAAGAAGAAGAAGGAATAAGAAGAAGAAGTAAATAAGAAGAATAAGAATAAAGGTAGAAGTAAAGGAAGAAGAAAGGAAAAAGGTTAGAAGAAGAAGAAGAAGAAGAAGAAGAAGGAAGAAGAAGAAGAAGAAGAAGAAGAAGAAGAAGAAGAAGAAGAAGAAGAAGAAGAAGAAGAAGAAGAAGAAGAAGAAGAAGAAGAAGAAGAAGAAGAAGAAGAAGAAGAAGAAGAAGAAGAAGAAGAAGAAGAAAAAAAAAAAATTTCTGAAAACCGAAAAATTCCAAAATCCGAAATGCCTCTGGCCCCAAGGATTTCGGATAAGGGATTGTCAACCTGTAGTAACAATTAACAATAATAAATAATAGTAATAATTAATAATAATATCAAATATTCACAAGACATAGGTACACAACTCCATCTATTGACTAGAACACAATCTAGCCAATCAGTCAACCAATCGCAGAGCAAGGCAGGATTGTTCAGCCAACCAGGGGGCAGTGAGTTGGAGTGTATGCCCTCCAAAATAGTAAACTGTGGGGAAAATTGGTGATGGTGTGGTTTGGGTTGTTTACTTGTGCTTAGTCAAAATGTTAGGTTACTAGTTCACTGGGATTCGTTCAAGGTATTATGAACCTGGAACAGAGGTGATGTGCGCTGGGAGGGTGAGTGGTGTGGTTACAGGACTTCCTTCCCTCAGCCAGAGAGCACTGGTAAGAGAAGCCTTCACTTATTGATTTATCTGTTATGTTCTTTTGTGATCTGCTTATGTTTTGTTGGTTTATGGTATATTTCCATGTTGATTGCTAAGGTGTTATGCTCAATATGTCGGGTGTTGTAAATACTGCATGAATTTTAGTGAAGTATTATGAATATGCTGATATGTTGTTTCGGAAGACTCTGCCAACGTCAGGGGCCAGGCATGAGAGGCGTCATCATCAGTGTTCAACAGTCCTTGTCCTCTAGGGGACATAATTATATAACCTGACTTGTCCAGTCGTGAAGACTCGCGGAGGCCAGCAGTCCAGATTTTAACGGATCGCCCTTACAAGGGCGACTTCAGTCTAACCCCATCCCTTGAGTAGGATGTTTGAGGGAGCTGGAACTCCTCTCCTTTGTACTCCAGTCGACCTCTCTCTTCCATACACCACTACTGACAACTCGTCGGGAGAGCTGTTGTATTGTACCTGATGTTCAGGTGTCGGCAGATCATGATATTCCCCAAGTAAACTTGCTTATTATATTACTTTTGTGTGTGTAATATTTTAAATAAATTTATATTTTGAATGGACAATTTTCCTTTAGCACCTCAGAATAGATTGGTGTAACAGTCTATCATCATATATCCTATTTTGGCCTTTACACACACCCTTCCCCAACTACAGTCACAATATCACTCGACCAGTGTTCACATAAAGTGAAGGATATTTTCACTTAATTCTCCTTGAGTTTACCAAATGCACCATTTTTTTTAACCTTTTATGAGGAAAGATTGTATATATGTTCCATAGAAAAATGTCTTCATGTTACTGGTTAATATGCATAATCTTTTATTTTTTGTGTAATTTTCTTAATTGTTCTATTTTCCTTATTTTGACATGGTGTACCAGAACACTGAATATTTCTTGCTCATGTTTAGCAGGTATACAATCTTTTAAGCTTTGTTTGATGAATTTTTGGGGCTACTGTTCTCGAACCTTTTATTATGTATTGAATTACAGTAACTGGAATCCCTCAAACCCGGAACTCTCCAAAAGCTGGAATTGAAACTTTCTCGGAAAATCGTTCCCAAAGCAGGAATTTTCCCGAAAAATTGTATTTTGGGGCACATTTACATAAATTTCTTCATTTATTTTCATCCATTTACATGCACACACCATACTAAAAGAAACGTAAAAGAAATAAATGACCTTAGTGCAAAGCTGGAGTGCACCTGTACTAATTTGATTACGGTATTAAAATTGTTGTCTAGTGCAAATTACAACATGTTTATATTCAAATAAGTCATTATCTTACAAGAATCCCAGCAATGTTAATTATATTCTTCTAGGTCATATCACTGGCATTTTAAAATGAGAAAAGCTTAGTAGGACTGTTAAATAAACACACAGAGACCTTCGGTTCAAACTTATCACCTCAATCCCCCACCCCCCAATCCCTCGCTGGGTGGCTGGCTCCGTCCGTCCCTCCCTCCTTCCCCCCAGCCAGGGTTTTAGGCTTACAGTTTTTATTTCATATAATATCTCAGACTAAAGTTAGAAGATTATAATTTGCATTGCTGGAATCCTTACAAGACAACCAATAATTTGAATATAAACGTCATATATTTTGCTCAAGAGATAAAAATTGTTGTACACTAGTGTCCAGTACTGTAGTACATTTTATAAAAAAGTTTTTCAACTGTATTTTTGGGTAGATTTACATAGATTTCTTCATTTATTTTCATCCATTTACATGCACACACCATACTAAAAGAAACATAAAAGAAATAAATGACCTTAATGCAAAGCTGGAGTGCACATGTACTAATTTGATTACTGTACTAAAATTGTTTTGTCCAGTGCAAATTATAGCATGTTTATATTCAAATTAATCAGTATGTTACAAGAATCCCAGCAATGTTAATTATATTCACCCAGGTCATTTCACTGGCTTTTTATAAGAGAGAAGCTTATTCACTTAAGAACTGATAAATATACATGCGTTAGACCTGGGCCTGTGCCAACTGTCAAACGTACTACCTCCCCTCCCCCCACGCCCCCTCGCTCGCTCCCACCCTCTCTCTCCCCCATCTGCCCGGCGTTGCTGGAATCCTTGTAAAACAGTGAATAATTTTAATATAAACGTCATGTATTTTGCACAAGAGATAAAAATTAATCACCTGTATGACATTACAGTAGTGATTTAAGAGTAAAAGTGTATATGTACGTATATAGTATTCCACATACACGTAAGTATAAATACAAAAGTTATGTGATGATCGGGCAACGTCCATTTCGGTTAACGTCACGTTTCCAAGAACGTATCTAGGACGTTAACCGGCGCATGACTGCATATACAGTACAGCATGCCCTTAAAATTCGCAGGGGTTTGGGTCTCAAAATGGCCACGAATATCACTTGCTGACCAGTGGGGGGGGGGGAGGTTACACTTTTACTCGTGTGCAAAGAAATGTGTTTGCCCTTAGGACAATTATTTCTTTTACCTGTATTGTATATATGTGTGTGTGTGTAGACACACACACACACACACATAAAACTTTGTTATTAAAGTAGAGTTAACTTTAATAACAAAGCATGGAGTTGACTTGAGAGTAGACTCATTTTTGATACATTTTGTTGTCTCATTTCTGATTACTGTATTTGTGAGAGGATTTTCCCATCATTATTTATTTGTATGTGTTTAGTATGTGTATGTAACACACATATACAATTCTGTACAGGTAAAAGAAATTACTGTCTCGAGAACAAATGGCGCTCACTGTCCCGGCCACAAAATTGCTGGCAACTTTAAAACTACAGTATTACCCCGCTTTACGCATTTTTTTTTACGCGTTTCCACGTTTACGCGGTACCCTGCCAGACCTGGAATGCTCACTTAACGCGGTGCATGTACTCTTTTACGCAGAGAGCGACGTGGCAGGGTGCGCACAAGGCCGCCCAGTCATCAAAACATTACCGAGTTCTTCACCCGCCACTCACCACAGCTGGCCCAAGTCAGTGATAGTGAGGATATGGACTTGTATGGACTTTGAGGGGTTTGACAAAGAGGCCCTGCAAGCCTCTGTGGTGGATAGTGATACAATTGATACAAGTGATACAGGTGAGGGCCAATAATTATCTGCCCTCTACCTCGGAACCAACCGTGTGCCCAGCCATCTTTTCTACTAATGTAAGTGTTAAAAAACCTAATATTATTGATATTTCTCTTAATTATTAATTGTGTGTGCATACCATCATAAAATTAAGATGTTATTTTTACTACAACATAAGTATTGTGTCTGAAAAAGTGGAGTTTGATGGTCGGCCCGGTCTCTATTTCATTTACGTAATCCCATATGTTATGTTGTTCACTTTACGCATTTCTCGCTTTACACAAGCCTCCGTGGGTTCAATTGACCGCGTAAAGCGAGGGTTCACTGTACCTGCAGATAATCTTGGGTACATCCAGGGTGTCATCTGCGAGTAATCGAGGACCATGAACTAAAAATCCGTAAATTGTCAGGGCATGCTGTACATATTTTATGAAATGGAAAGAATTAAAAAAATCTTATGGAAAGAACAACACTTACTCACTCAATACATTGAACCTTCAAAGATTTAGACTAAAAGTGGGGACCAACTGTCCGAAAAAGCCGATTGTTCGAATCTTCCGGTGAATGTACTAAATGTAGAAAAACGATAATGATATAAAAAAAAATACAGTACCCATTATCCTGCCCACTGGGGTTAGTTATACAGACTTTTTCCTTTGAAAAAGCTATAATTTTGAGCAACATATTACTGTATTCACTTTGTACTCAAATGTACTACACTGAAGAACTAAAAATTTTAGATCTTGTGCAAATTATGTGATGTTTATACTCAAATTAATCGATATTGTGCAAGGATTCCAGCAATGCAAGTTATATTCTGCTAAGTCTAGTCTGTAACATTTTATAAGATAAAGACTTTAAGCCTCAAACTACTTTCACCGTGGCTGGGAGGAGAGGGAAGGGGGTCAGGTGAGGTGTTGACACATCCGGGCAGCGAAGGTGGGATCAAGTGCGTAGTTATAAGTCAAATAGAGGGAGTTTAAGTTTTTCACTTATAAAATGTCACTGAATTGACTTGGCAGATTATAACTTACATTGCTGAAATTCTGTAATGATTGTGATTAATTTGAGTAGAAACTTCCCATAGTTTGCACTAGACATAAAAATTTTAGTAATTAACTTAGTACATTTGAGTACTGGTTTGTCCTTAGGACAATTATTTCTTTTACTTTTTCACAATATGTATGTAGGATGGTGTGTGCATGTAAATGAGTAAAAATAAATGAAGAAAGTTACGTATATCTACCCAAAAATAAGAGTTGAAAAACAACCATAACACCCAGTATCCTGGTGGTTGCTATGACAAGTCTAACCTGGCTATAATGATTGATCAATGTTGAACATTATTATATCAGTAAACACTAATAATAACAGTAATTCCAGTGAAATATGTCGGGGAGGAGGAGAGTTAAGCACAGATGATGTGTTAACTAGCAGTCACATGACTCACTCAGTCCCCTTACCCACGCCCGTTACCAGGCTTACAATCGAAATACGTATGGGAAAAATACATATCTTGTAGGGGTATGCTTTAACGAACGGATTCTACTACGAATATTCCTATAACGAACGGTTTTACCTATAAAATTGAGAATGCTATAACGAACGAAACTCCTACAACGAACATTTTTTTTTTTTACTAATTTATTGTTTTTTTTATTCCAAGTATTAATGATATTCTTTATTTCAGGAGTTTAGATGCATATTTATGCACTTTTTTACAATTTTTACAATATTATATTATATTTTTCAGTGTTAAGTGGTTGTATTTGGGGGCCTGGAACGGATTAATCCTATAACGAAGGAATGCTATAATGAACAAGGTTCTAGAACCAATTAGATTCGTTATAGCATTCTAGTTTGAAAATAGCGGCAGGCACAGTGATAAACAAATTATATAAACCATGCATTTACTTGTGATAACATAATAAGAAACATTGTATCATTACTAGAGTGAATGAAATAATATTCGCCAAAACGACAATTGTCAACTCTGTTTATGTTTCCCACCTCCTTGGACACGTGCCTCCAGCGCGACTGACTGGTCATCCAGCGCCTGCTGGCCTAAAATGTTCTTTGCTCTGTTTTGGGAATGTTCCTTAGGGAGGCTTCTTAGCCCAGAACCCCTAATTTCTTTGTTTGAATCTTCCGAAATCCGGATTTATAGGGTCCGAATGTTCGACGGTTCACTGTACTCTACTATGGTCTAATCAGATTTTCTATAGGCCTATCGAGAACGAAGATACTAAGTATGTAAGCAGGCTGGGGTGGCTGATAGGGTATTGTTGCATACTTCAGGTTTATTTACTTATTGATTCAGTATTAGATTCTCATATGATTGGCATCTTATGGTTTATTGTTCATCATGATTAATGGGTTGGGGTTATCTCGTACTCAACACAACTCGTACCCAAGATAAGTCATGCCCAAAATTACTTACATCCAATTCAAAAGATAATCCATACCTATTAGTATATATTCTATGCATTTTAGATTTATCTATAATTACAAAAAAAGATTATGTAAATCTTGTACGAAAGCGCAGTGAAATATAGAAATGTAATGCAGGCTTTAAAATGGTTGCATCTCATTACATAAGTATGTTATTCCGTCACACAAATATTGCACTACAAAAACATATTTCACACTATGTGGTTTAGAATAACTGTATTGCAATTTACAGATTTCAGGCCAATAGATTTGGCAGTTTCACTTTATAAACTGGGCGATGTAAATGTTTAAAATAGTCATAAGTCAACAAAATATAGACATACATAAAAAACGGGGTCTGCCCATATCGTCACCAACCCGTTTCGTCACCACTATCTTTAACCCGTTTCGTCACCACTATCTTTAACCCGTTTCGTCACTGTGTTCATTCCCATAAATATACACATGAAAATACAGTAGTGGGGTATGCTATAACGAATCTAATTGGTTCTAGAACCTCGTTCGTTATAGGATTAATCCGTCCCAGGCCCCCAAATACAACCACTTAACACTGAAAATTTTCTGTGGAAAATGTAAAAAAAATGGTACTTTATCTTACCTTAGTGTTGTTCAGCATACAGGACAGGAGGCAGAGGGGGAGGGGGGAGGAGAGAATTATGGAGAAGAGGTGGAAGGAGAGGAGTCATCCTTCCTAGCCCTCTTTGGTGACTGTCTTACAGGCACTTTGTCTGTAGGGTCTTTTGCTACTTTTTAAAGAAGGAATCCAGGGTTGGCTGCTTCAACCTTGATTTCTGGACCTTCCAAAAGTAGTTCATCACAGTGTCATTAAACACACTGATGGCCTTTTCCACAGAACCAACATCAGGATGATAATCCTCAGCAAGCTTAGACAGTTTGCTCCAGCAAAAGAACGCATCCTTGAGATCTTTGGCTGGAATGATGCGGCTTTCCTCCTTGTCCTCATCCTCCCCTGACTCCTTAGAAGTTAAGCTCTGCTTCAGTGTCTCATTTTCTTCTTTGTGAAGCCCAAGCAGCTCCTTACTGTGCTCTTCCACCAACTCAACATCATCATCATCATCCACTTCCAGGCCCATGGAATTGCCCAGAGACACAATTTCATGTACAACAGCCTCTTGCTCTAACTCTTCAAAGCCTTCAAAGTTTCTTTGAAGCACACATTCAGGCCACAATGGCCTCCAAGCAGCACAAAGACACCTCATAGTAACCTCTTTCCAGGCTGACGCAATTAAAAACACAGCGTCTGCTATATTGAAGTGATTCTTCCAAAATTCCTTCAAACTAACATCACTGGAAAAAGTGGACGCAAAACATTTTCTAAACAGTGCCTTTGTGTACAGCTTCTTAAAGTTAGAAATTACCTGTTGATCCATGGGCTAGATGAGAGGTGTTGTGTTGGGTGGAAAGAAGTACACAGTGATGAAGTTGAACTCCTCTGGCAATTCAACCATCAAATTAGGAGGGTGGGCTGGTGCGTTGTCCATCACCAACAAAGCTTTCAATGGAAGATTATTCTCCCTGAGGTATTCCCGAACACTGGGTCCAAACACCTCAATCACCCACTCAGAGAATAAACTCCTGGTCACCCAAGCCTTTGGGTTTGACCGCCACATAACACCAAGGCGGGTCTTCCTAATGTTTTTGAAAGCTCTGGGGTTTTCTGCATGGTACACAAGGAGTGGCTTTCTTTTGCAGTCACCAGAAGTATTAGCACAAAGAAGGAGGGTAAGCCTGTCTTTCATTGGCTTATGGCCAGGGACAGAAGTCTCCTCCCTGGTAATGTATGTACGGCGAGGCATTTTTTTTCCAAAAAAGTCCAGTTTCATCACAGTTGAATACCTGCTGAGAAACAACGCCTCCCTCTTTAATCACATTAAAAAAAATGCCATGGTGTTCCTTAGCTGCTTCCTTATCTGCACTAGCAGCATCACCATATCTCACAACACTATGTATTTTATTTCTCCTTCTGAAACCAGTAAACCACCCCTTGGTACCCCTAAACACTGGCACATCACTATCACTTCCACTGGGAGTCTTGGCTTTAAGGTCCTCAAACAATTGTCTGGCCCTCTCACAAATTATAGCTTTACTAATGCTATCACCTGCCATTTCTTTCTCCTTTATCCACACTAAGAGTAAATTTTCCATCTCCTCAATTACATTACACCTTGCTTTGCTAAGTCTAGAGATTCCCTTAGCCACTTGCACAGTTTTCAACTCCTCTTTATTCTTCAAAATCGTACATATAGTCGATATAGCCATCCCATACTCATCACTAAGTTTCGCAATGCTTGTTCCATTCTCACGTTTCTTTATGATTTCTTTCTTAGTTTCAAGAGTTATGAGCTTTCTCACTCGCTTTGGACGATTCTGTGTTACAATTGTACACTTGTATAACAAAATAGTTATACAAATAACATGAATTTCCACATCAAAAGACGAAATTTCAACAATAACAGTGGTGCACTGGCTACACAATGAGACAAAGATGGCGCCTGACGCTCTTGCTGTGGGTCGCGGTACAACAATATTCATGCGCCAGACGAAATAGTCCCGTATTCATCCACGTTCGTTGTAGGAGTTACGTTCGTAATAGCATTCTCAATTTTATAGGTAAAACCGTTCGTTATAGGAATATTCGTAGTAGGATCCGTTCGTTATAACATACCCCACTGTAATTCCAAGCTTAACGTTGTTCCAGTGCTACATCGCTAAACTGTAGAGACCAAAAATAAGTTTAACGTCCCGATGATCCGATTCTACAATGTTTTGCGTTGTCACAGACTACATTTTACGGTGCATCACCCTCTCTCGTCTGGCCACGCTATGCTCTCTCGGCTCAGCATAGAGTCTCAGTGACTCACCACCCTCCTCATCTACCGGCCCCCCTCCGCTCCCACCCTCCTCCTCCGCTCCCGCCATACTCCTCCCCTCCCGCCATCTGCCTCCATGGCTTCACACACTCGCTCTACCACCTCCGCCCATCGGTGAGTACCACTACAAACTTACAGTAGTAGTTGTATATGTATTGTTACGAACCCCTCCACCCCGCACTACGAACCACGCCATCTATTGTCCTGATCTACCTACCCAGCACCACGAGCAACGCCATCTAGGGACGAGACACGAGTATGACTCGTCTTAGTTACCACTCCGAGGTTTCCCTTCTCCCTATCCTGGTTGTTGCGTCACCTCCTCAGTCTTCTTTGTCAGCTCCAATTCGAGGAGAGAGCACTTGGCTCTGGGAAGTGACCACAGGATCATCTATCCTCTAAACCTACGTGCAGTGACTACCTACCGTCTTCTACAATACTCAGCCTTACTCGTCAGCCATCTCAGCTCCTCACTTAAGTACTAGTATCTTGTATTAATTTCCCCACGTCCACTTGCTTCGAGATTGTTTTATGTTTATTAATATGTATATACTGTTAATGTTTAGGTTAAGTTTGGTTAAGGGTAATTTATAAGCTGAATATTTTGTTAAGGGATTTAAGTACTCTATTATATACAACGAAAACTCGCATCCTTTGTCTACCCTTTTATAGTCCGATTGTCTTTGTTTTGTTTTTTTTGTTGTTACCTGTTGGGATCTGGGTAGACGTATAACTATATTCTAAATCCCCAACTCGTAACAGTATGCATTTTTTTCTATAGAAATGGCAATGATTTTCTATATATGTAATGTATTTCATGAGGCAAAGGGAGGCTCAGGAACATAACTCCCGTATTTTATCTATTTCTTATGGGGAAAATTGATCCGCTTTACGTTGTTTCGTATAACGTTGCAATTTTAGGAATGTAACCCTGACGTTAAGCGAGAACTTCATGTTGCGTGGGATAGAAAATAGTAAAAAACACGAAAACAATTTATTAAAGACGAAAATAAATAATAAAAACATTGTTAATAGGCTTGCAATCATATCACTGCTCGATGCTTTATGCTCTGGTACCAAATCACCTTCATTTGTTCTGTATTTTGTTTATTTACCAATGTTGAATACTTTTCTTTATTAAACAATTAATATTCATGCACAGTAGGCTCTCATATTTGGAAACCTATTTAAACTGTAAAAACCTCACAAAATTCAAATCGTCCAAATTTAATACTACTTCCTATGGAGAAAATTAGAGTCTGGTACTTTTGATGTTTGGCTAAATTTTGCCTTATTTACCCTACAGTAGGTTCTCAAATTTCGCGAGTTTTTAATTCGACGTTTTTTATTTGGACACAAAAAAAACACTACACAGTTTCAAATTTTGACAGCGGAAACACAAATTTTGGCGGGTTTGAGCGGCCCGCCAACATTCAGACGTGCACAATCATTGTTTATTACTTAATTTCTTTTTGATTGAATTAATATTTATGTGTGTCAAATGAACAAGACAGTGCTCCTTTGGTTAACGAGCACAATCCGTTCTAGAAGGTTGCTCGTTAACTGAAAAACTCGTTAACCGAAACCATTGTTTCAATGGGTTTTGGGGTAATTGGTTCCAGCTCACCGAAAATTGCCTAAATTCAACAAAAAAGGTAGAAAAGTACACTTACTTTGAGGTGTGTATGTAGAAGGCTCCTGGATGATGATGATGATGATGATGATGGGAATTAGAATGGGGGTGGTGGAGGAGAAGAGAAGGCATTGGGGTGGAAGAGAAGTCACCCCATGGCGCCATTTCACCCATAAAATTTTAGTTCTCTTGGTGTAATTTAAGATTATGTTCTTTAAATCAACACTGCACTGCATTATATATTGTCAATATGTAAAATAAATTTCAAAATGACCAATAATTTGCTTGCAAACACAGAAAAAAAGCGTTTAGTTGAAGTCTCTCAAGCAAGATGTTACCTCCACTGAAAAGACACAAAGACTGACGCCTGTATGGTGTGTTGGCAGGCTGGATGGCATGTTCAATAATTGTTAAAATTACTAAAAAATTTAATATTAAACTTTTAAAATTATTGAATAGTATAAACTTCTTGATAATTACTAAAATGGTAAGGAATTTAAACCCTAGAACCGATTACTGTACTGGCGGACTAATACTACAGCTGGTGGACCGCCAAATGCAAGCGAAAACATGTTCAGGTCAGCTCGTAAGAAACTCGTTAATCGAGGAATTGCTCGTTAACCGAAGTTAAGAATCTTATGGAAGGTAACTCGTTAACTGAGGGACCACTGTACAATTCATTAATAATACGTAGAATATTAAAACACACGAGGAGACGAGACGGCATTGTTTTCGTTAATGTTTACAAAACCAGTGACTGACTGGTTCTACATATAAAACTGAAGAAAATAAGACCCTGGTTGTAGCTGTAGTAAAATTAATGTAAAAAAATTAATATGGTTGTTTTAAATAGTGTTATTTAATGTTAATAAATGGAACAATTAAAGTAGCTCACCACTAATGGTAAAGAAAAAAGTGAGATCGCGTATGTAATTGCGCACATGTGAAAACAGTGCGTCATCACTCTACATAAGAATATGAAAGCAACATTTATTTACTGTAAATTTTTTATTTTTAAATAAAGATTTTTTTGTTTTATTTAAACGTTTATATACATGTTTACATTTGCTTACCTTCTACTGTTGGAAAATATTTCCCGTCGTTGTCATACCGACAAAAACAAGAGAAAGAATGTAAACACTACAGCCCCTAAGATGTGGAGGTGACCAGGTGTATAAAATGAGTGCTGTATTAAAGATTTCACCTTATACAGATTTTTTTTAAGTGATGAAAATGACGACTGATAAGCAGTTCTAAGTGATGATATTCAGAGAGGTGTGCGTACTTGTGACAAAAGGGCTGTATATCAAGCAACGGTTTCACTGGTGTAGGTAGTAGGCTGCTGCCAAAGAGGGAGGTACTACCGCCTGGGAAGATATTGGAAGCATAATGTGTTGTTTAATAGTAGACCCTGCTGCCATATGGCATCACGAAAATTGTGACCAAGTCCCAGGTTGCGAATCAGTCTTTCTGCCTCATTTACACACAATTGCAGGGTCTCAATTGTTTCTCTTACTTTGACAACACAACATACATATATTGTTTCTCACTCTTGATATTCTTTTTTTTCATTTTTGTATTACTTTATGGTTCTTTATTATTATAATTACATTTTCGCCCCCTAGGCCCCGATGTGGGTCAGTGACCTGTGCCCAGGTGGGCTAATACCCATAAAAAAAAAATCCTAGAATTTCATTTCCCAATTCAGGGTGCGTCTTCCACGATGCAGCGTCTTCAAAGCTGAAAAATACGGTATTTACAGCTGATTCGCCAGACAAGAAGATGACGGTGGCAGTGCGTTCATGGAGGGTGCGGGAGGGGGTTTTGAGAATTGCAATTAAATGCCAGGTAGCGACATGTCCTCCTAATACTTCAAATTTTTAAGTAATTATTAGATGTTTTAATTGCTTGTATGTTGACCTGGCGAGTTAATGCAAGGCATTTACATACATACCTAGGTACAGTATAAGAGAGGCATCGCATTCTGGATTGAACAAAAATACTTCACACAGACACACATGGAAATTAGCTGTTTGGGGTGGGGGGTGTTGCTGTCACTTTTACACAAAATAGATTCTTCTCCCTTTGGTTGGGAGGAGGGGGGGGGGAGATTAAAGTACGCACTCTCAAGGATTATCAAAGCAGAGGAGTTTCGTTGTTTTGCTTATAAAATACAGTTGTACCCCACTTAACGCGGTTTCACTTAACGCGATTTCTCATATACGCGGTGCCTCGCCAGAACCGAATTTTCACTTAACGCGGTTCATCTACCCATATACGCGCAGAGTGTCCGGCTCGAGACGCTATTTTTAGATTCGCCCCACCCGCCACCCGCTCCCGCCTGCCTCACCTCTACCGCCTCCTCCTCCACCCTCCCTCCCCTCCTCCCTCCGCCTGGGCAAGCTGCGCTGTAAGGTTGCGCAGTGTGTGTCTTTGTTGCGTTATCACTGACGTCATATGACATATCGGACTGTGATTGGCCATGCATCCCTACCCCCCTCCGCTGCTAGCTGTAATTGGTTTAAAGTAGTATGACGTGTCCACCCGGGGAGGGAGAGAGGGAGGAAAGAGGACGCTGCCGCGCTAGTTTCATCCCTCCAGGTCACCCCGTGTATACGTGCATCCATTGTTCTGTGAAATGGCTTCCGCCGGACCACCAACGCCACCAGAGAGAAACCTTTCCTTACCTGGACCCAGCCGCCCTAAGCCCAAGAAGACACGCCGTGGCCTAAGCTACGAAGTGAAATACCAGATCATTCAAGATTTGGAGAAAGGAACACATCAAGCTGATCTCGCGCTCCAGCATGGCGTCAACGAATCTACGATTCGTACTATTAAGAAGAATGCAGCCAAGATTAAAGAACACATGAAAATCACAAAGTCTGCAGGCGCTTCAATGATCAAGTATTGCCAGAACAGGGTGCTGGTAAAGGTGGAAAATTTGCTGGTGAGTTACTTGATTCGTCTGGCAAGACGGAACATGGCGGTCGACACGCGCTCAGTGCAGGAGTACGCACGTGAACTTTACGCAGCAGTGTCACGTAAGCTGGGAATTGCAGAGCCCAAACCCTTCAATGCTTCCTCTGGTTGGCTGCATAGGTTTAAGAAGAGGAACAAGATCACCAACATCAACATTGGTGGTGAGGAAGCGAGTGCTGACCGTGTGGCGGCTAGAGATTTTCCTCCGTTCTTACGTGAGGTTATGGAGGAAGGACAGTACACTGACGACCAGGTGTTTAACATGGACGAATCTGGTCTTTTCTGGAAAAAGCTACCTTCCAAGACCTTCGTTGTCCAGTCTGCCAGCAAGGTAAGGGGTCGGAAGTTGCAGAAGGAACGCATCACCGTCCTCTTTACAACCAATGCCTCCGGTACCTGTAAACCAAAGTTATCGGTGATTCACACAGCCCGCAAGCCGCACGCCTACAAGAATATGGACATGAACAAGCTTAATGTCCACTGGCTAACCGCACGTAAGGCGTGGATGTTCTCTTCTCTGTCCCTCTTCTGGTTTGACGACTGTTTTGTTCCCGACGTGAAGAAATTCTGTGAGCAATATTTGGTTGCTCCTTGACAACGCACCTGGACACTCGCCCCTACTTATGGATCGTCACCCCAACGTAAAAGTGGTCTTCCTTCCTCCCAACACTACGTCATTAATCCAGCCCGTGGACCAGGAGTTGATCTGCAATGTGAAAGCTGCATACTCTGCAAAGAAGTTCAAGCTCCTGAACGACTCTACCAACACCAAGGATGAGTTGCGTAAGCTGGGTGACACCGACAGCGAGAGTAAAAGCGACGAGGACAAGGAACAAGAGGTGGCGACTCAAGAACTTCTCGTCAAACAGTTTTGGAAGAAGTTTAACGTCAAACAAGCTGTAGACTTCTTGGTGGAGGCATGGGATCAGCTGTCTATTGCTACGATTCGTCACACATGGAGACATGTGTTGCATGGCATACCAGCTGAGAGGAGGAGTCAACCTGTGACTGGTGAGGTCCAGACTGTTGCAGTAGCAGTGGCCCTTGCCAGAGAAGCTGCGCACAATATTACAGCTGAAGGCTTCTCCGAGACCACCAACGAAGACATCCCGGATGTGATCAGAGATCCTGAAGTGACTGCCGACGAGATGTTGGAAGATGATCACGTCAGTGAAGAGGAAGAAGGTGCGTCATTCTCCGAAAAACACAAGTTAAGTCATAGTGATATAAAGGGTGCCATGGAGTGTGCAGAAAAAATTAAGTCCTTCCTTTCCCGCGACAATGACGATGACCGCTATGAAGTCTTCCATACCCAGCTGGTGCAGGCTATGGAGCCGTACATCAAGGTGTATCAAGACAACATTAACACTAGCCGTCAAAAAAGCATTACCGAGTTCTTCGCCCACAACCCACCACAGCCAGCCAGAGCCAGTGATAGTGACAGTGAAGGTGACTTTGAGGGATTTGTCAGGGAAGCCCTGACAACTGTAACTGATAGTGATGGTGATGCACCTAGTAATGGTGATTCACCTGAGGGCCAGTAATCTGCCCTCTGCCTCGGAACCAGCCTCCATCCCCGTATGCCGACCCATCTCTTCTACTAACATAAGTGTTACACCTCACTTTTAGTTTTCCTAACCAAACCTTTACTTTTCCTAACTTAACCTTTATTTTTCCTAACCTAACCTCTTCTATATTACTTGTTTGTTCATACCATCATAAAATTAAGATAAAATTTTTACTACAACATAGTTGTGTGTCGTCAAAAAGTGGAGTTTAGGGGTCGGGCCAGTCTCTATTGGAATTAATCCCATATGTTCTGTTGTTCACTTAACGTGGTTTTCACTTAACGCGGTACCCTGTGGGTTTAATTGACCGCGTAAAGCGGGGTACAACTGTACACTGACTTGACTTGGGAGAATATAACTTGCATTGCAGAAATTCTTGTGATTAATTTGAGTATAAACATCCTTTATTTTGCACCATACATAATAATTTTAATAATTAACTTAGTATATTTGAGTACACACACACACGGGAATTAAGACAACAAGCATCCAGTGAAGGTCTTCTTGTGTGACTGCATGGAGGTAAATTAAAAGATCAGCTGTTGAGCTTATCACTTGGCAACACTGGTGCATGTTACACTGGTTTCCACTCCACCTCTCTTAATTACTCACACCTTTCTGCTTTCTCACTCCATATTTTAAAATGTTATGTAATGTAATGTTGAAGGGTTACAACTTTGCTCATTTATACTTATACTTATCACAATCTCCCTAAAAATACTTTAACTTTCGTGTTTATTCAAGACATCTTCAGGTCATGAGACCCACTAATCCCCCACCCAAGAAACGGTGACCTGACATTCCATCAGAAGGTCAGTAATATGAGACCACTAATCCCCCATCCTACCTCCACCTGACATTGAGTCAGGTCAGGTCCCCCCAAAATAGCTTTCGTCTTTATTCAAGACATTTTCAGAAAATTTTCTAGATTTTTAACCCCGGAAAATTTGTTCCCAAAGCCGGAAATTTTTGGATAATTCCGGCTTTGGGAATGATTTTCGGAGCAAATTTCAATTCCGGCTATCGGAGATTTCCGGGTTTGAGGGATTCCGGCTAACGGAGATATTACTGCATTTCAACATCATGAGTTTCGCTATTCTAAATTTCACGACGTTAAAGGCCAATTGCAAGAACTTCCGTCGTGTACACAATGCTGTGGTATCCATATGGTTCGCTTTGCAAGAAACACTCGAGGGCTTAAAAACAAAAACAAAAACTGTTTGATTCATTATTGGAATGTGGGAGATTTCCGATGCACACTACGATGGAACTATATTTTGAAACCAAAAGAAAAGAAATAGAATTTGATGTACAGTAGCTAAAACAACTATCTGTGCATATTTTGTGGGAAACAATATGAAACTGAGGATGATAAATTTTTGTACTGTATGTGAGGGCTGTCACTAGTCACATGTAAAATTTTGGAGCATATCGACCCCCACCTGCACAGATAGTTGTTTTAGCTACTCTACTGTACATAAATTGTAGAAATCTGCAAAGGAATAATATTTTTAATATGATATCCTCCATATGGAACAGCATATGAAGAATTTTATTGTTCTTTTTAAAAGATTTCCATGTTTGTGTGGGAACATACACTTGCATCTACTGTATTTGTCTCATCACCACTTATATCCTTCAAATTCTTCTACCCATCATTAAAGGTAAGCCTTTGAGATAGCTAATCCAAATAATTTATGTGTAGGAATGTATGGAAATCAAATTAAGCTAAAAAAAATTCGTAAGTGGTCTAATTTGTGAGTGGTAACAGCTGCTCCATCTGGGATGGTAAATGACGTCCCTTATCAGAAATAATATGGACCTAATTTTCGTAATGAGCGCAATTAATAATCGTCCAACAACCAAAATAGATATTGCATTAGTATAAATATTTAGTAGCCTAAATTCATATTTTAACAAGTCCAAATATGCTAGGTGACCTGTACCAGGGTAGTTCCCAGGCCCTAACACAATTGGCAGTTTTTGCTCATGTGATTTTTTCATGTTTTTGTTTTCATTATAGATTTCTATTTGTTTAATGGCAATGTTGATACACAGTACTGTACACAGCCATTCTATATTTTGTCTACAAGTATGGTAGAATCAAAAGTGAATACATTGGCCTTGTATGTCCATGATTCAAACAAAAATGAATAATGCCTTCTAAAACAAAAGAAATTAATTGTATTAATATCTTTTCGGTCATCCAGGGAATTTTAGGATTTTAACCTTCAAACGTCGGTTATTGTCATATGATGATCCAAAAACTAACACCGGGTGTGGTCATATGATAACAAAACATCTTTCAAATGTCCCAGGCAAAAATTTTCACATTTAGCCCAACAGTTGTCTCCTCAGCAACCCCTCAAGCTTACTAGTTAAGCCAATCACCATACAGTATGCCTCAGTGCAATCCAAAGAGTCAAGGAGGAAGGGGATACAACTTCTACTCCTACCTCTCCCCTTGTGGGAGCCAGTGGGGAGAGTAGCAGAGCCATCACAGGAAAAAAGATACAGTATAGAAGAAAGAAAACCTTTCTTCTGAAGAAATTGATTTCGAGTTGGGAAGGATGAATAATGCTCTTGGTGACAGAGACAGTGAGTGGGAACCAGATGAAGAAGATATAAGTA
Source organism: Homarus americanus (assembly GCF_018991925.1). NCBI lineage: Eukaryota > Metazoa > Arthropoda > Malacostraca > Decapoda > Nephropidae > Homarus > Homarus americanus. Next base: position 43,190 of record NW_024723284.1, read on the forward strand.
ATTTCTCGGTGGAGGAAAATGAACCTTGGCAATGCCGCTCTGTACCACTCCAACATGAACAATGGCTGTGCCTGCTACCCAGGAAAGTGACTCTGATAGTACCCAAGTAAGTAACTCTGATTCACCACCAGTTACTACTATACCCCAGGATAGTACAAATTTTGCCTTGTTTGGAGCGATGGGAGTGGAAAACATTCCCGACTTTGATTCATCGACACAAGACCTGTGTGAGAATTATCGACTTCCAGAAGACAGTGAATATGTCGATTATTTTTACAGTTCATGACCATAGATATAGTAAATATGATTGTGAAAGAAACAAATTATTTCCATGAATGGTATAACAGTACACAAGGTGTCACAAAAATGTTACTGAGAAGACGTTTGTACAGTCGGCCCTTACCGTATATCTCGGCTTATAAGACGGAATTTGAACATTAAAAAAATCTGCCCTTAGGGGGTCGTCTTAATCACCAGGTATAAAATTCTTACCTCTTAAATATTGTGGTTTAGTGTGTCAAGAATGATGATGGAAACATCGTAAGCCAATCACAAGGTCCTACCACTAATAATTTTATACTGAAACTTACATTTGGCAAGCTGGATTCAAATTAAGATAACCGGTATATTAAAATAATAAAAATGTATTATAAACCTGTCTAACATACCGTAAAAGAACAATATACCCCTGTAATAAACACAGCTATCATCACACACCCCTCCCCACGGCCCCCCCATTTGCCAGTGAGGAGAAAAGAAAGGGAAAGTGACCGCGAGATTGGGCTATTTTTAGCTGTCGAGGTGATCAGTAATGCATATCGGTATATTTACTGATAATAATACTTATCTCCTATAAATAATTAATTTAAAATTTATTTTTTTACAAAGAATATTCAGTAAATGACTGCGTTAATTCTTGAAACTACCGACAGTTAAATACAGACGCTTAAGTGACGTCACTAATGTTTACACTGCACCAGCTGGTAACATTTGATGCCATTACTTGAAGTGAATTGGCCTTATTTTAAGTCACTAACCATAAATAAATACAAAAATTAAAAAAAAAGATCAAAAGTGAGAAATAATATACTGTACTGTATGTATGTTGTGTTGTCAAAGTAAGAGGAACAATTGAAACTGCAATTGTGTGTAAATGGGGCAGAAAGTCAGGTCAGCAACCTGGGACTTGGTTACAATTTTCGTGATGCCATATGGCAGCAGGGTCTACCATTAGACAACACATTATGCTTCCAATATCTTCCCAGGCGGTAGTATCTACCTGTTTAGTAGCTGCCTACTACCTGCATAATTTTTAGTAGTATTACTTTGATACATGGTAAATTAGACAAACAATGAAAATAAACATCAAATTTAATTACCAAGACGCTTCCCATTGGCAGCTGTAAGAGGGGGAGATGGGCTATTTTTATCCCGTCTTCGTGTCTGAAGTTGCCAGTAATACCATATATTTACTGATCATAATACTTATCTCCTATAAATAATTAATTTAAAATATATTTTTTACACAGAATATTCAGTAAATGACTTTTAAATAAATAAACAAATAATTTGGTAAATCTATTTCAAGTAAATGGAAAATAAGCAAACAAATGTTATTTACCAAGACCCTTCCCCCTGGCTCAGGGTGAGATGGAGGGAAGATAAGAAGGCTATTTATAGCCTGTCTTTGTGTCTGAAGTGGCCAGTACCCTAATGCACTATAAATAATTCATTTAACATTTATTTTTTGTACATAGAATAATTCAGTACATGACTGCGATTATAAAATAGCGTGAATGAGTATATTAAAGAAATATATATATATATATATAAATATATATATATATATATATATATATATATATATATATATATATATATATATATATATATATATATATATATATATATATATATATATATATATATATATATATATAAATATATAGCCTATATATATATACAGTGACCCCTCGTTTAACGAACACCTCGGTTAACGTAATTTCGATTAACGAACTGCCTTCCATAAGGATCTTCAATTCCGTTAACGAAAAAAATTCGATTAACGAAGTTCTTACGTAACCGACCTCAACATGTTTTCGCTTGCACTGACCAGGCAACCAGCTTTAGTATCAGTCCGCCAATACATTAATCGGATCTAGGGCTTAAATTCCTTACTATTTTAGTAAATATCAAGAAGTTTATACTATTCAATAATTTTAAAGTTTAATATTCAATTTTTAGTCATTTTAACAATTATTGAACATAATTGAAGGTAAAGTGACTAGTTTAATGCGCGGCATGCAGCCTCTTAACACAGCAAACAGGAGTTACTGTCTCTCTCTGTTTTCACTGGAGGTAACATCTTGCTTGAGACTCTCTTCAACTAAACGCTTTTTTCTGTGTTTCCAAGCAAATTATTGGTCATTTTGAAATATATTTTACATATTGACAATATATAATGCAGTGCAGTGTTGATTTAAAGAAAATAATCTTGAATTACACCAAGAGAGCTAAAATTTTATGGGTGAAATGGTGCCATGGGGTGACTTCTCTTCCACCCCAATGCCTTCTCTTCTTCCTTCTCCTCCACCCCCATTCTAAATCCCATCATCATCATCATCCAGGAGCCTTCTACATACACACCTCAAAGTAAGTGAACTTTTCTACCATTTATGTTGAATTTAGGAAATTTTCGGTGAGCTGGAACCAATTACCCAACAACCCATTGAAACAATGGTTTCACTTAACGAACTTTTCGGTTAACGAACGACCTTCTGGAACGGATTGAGTTCGTTAACGGAGGGGTATATCTATCTATCTATCTATCTATCTATCTATCTATCTATCTATCTATCTATCTATCTATACATACATACATACATACATACATACATACATACATACATACATACATACATACATACATACATATATATATATATATATATATATATATATATATATATATATATATATATATATATATATATATATATATACAGTATTACCCCGCCTAACGCGGTTCCACTTAACGCGTTTTTTCATATGCGAGGTGCCTATCCGTAGCTGAACTTTCACTTAATACGGATTTTTTCCACATATACGCGGTGAGTGTCCGGCTTGAGACGCTATTTTTAGATTTGCCCCACCCGCCACCCTGCCTGACCGCCTGTTTTAGCTCATAAAATTCATACAAATTACCCGGCCAGAATATAATTTACATTACTGGAATTCTTATAATTTGGTGATCATTTTGAAGATAAACATCATATATTTTGCATTAGACATACAAATTTTAGATAAAATGTTTTCTCTAGTAAATATGTTATCTTTTGTGCAAAATATATGACATTTATATTCAAAATATTCCTGGTCTTACAAGGAATCCAGCAATGTCAATTATATTATCCTAACTTTAGTTTGAGGTATTATTTATTACTAAAAAGTTAAATATTCTGGTTTCCTCACACATCTCCTTGGGGCGGTTGGTGGGGGGTGGGGGGAGGGAGGGACCGACCGACCATCTGTTACCCCGTGAAGAATATTTTTTTTTTTTATTAACTGAAGATATTTGTTTTAGCTCATAAAATTCATACAAATTACCCTGGTCAGAATATAATTTACATTGCTGGAATTCTTATAATTTGATGATCATTTTGAATATAAACATCATATATTTTGCATTAGACATACAAATTTTAGATAAAATGTTTTCTCTAGTAAATATGTTATCTTTTGTGCAAAATATATGACATTTATATTCAAAATATTCCTGGTCTTACAAGGAATCCAGCAATGTCAATTATATTATCCTAACTTTAATCTGAGGTATTATTTAATACAAAATGTTAAAATTTATTTTTTTCACCCACTCTTTCTCTTGGTGGGAGGTGGGGGGAGGGTTGGGACTGACCGCGCGGTTGGAAGAGGGGAGGCGGGATTGACAGATAGTGTGTGAAGAATATTTTTTTATTAACTGATATTTGTTTTGTCATAATACCCGGCAGAATATAATTACATTGCAGGAATTCTTATAATTTGGATCATAATATAAACATCATATATTTGCATTAGACATACTTTTTAGATAAAATGTTTTCTCTAGTAATATATTATTTTTGCAAAATATATACATTTATATTCAAATATTCCTGTTAAGGAATCCAATTGTATTATCTAACTTTATTGAGTATTATTTGTTATTGTGTTTCCTTCAGGGGAAGGCCAGTAGTGTGTGAGAGACTTTTTGAATGGACATTACTGCAACTGTATTTTTTCTATTTTCTATTAAGAGTAATATCATAATTAAGATGATTTTTACTAACGAGTTATGTCTTCAAAAGTGGTTTGGGGGTGGGCTGGTTTCTATTGATTAATCATATATATATATATAGTAGTACCGCTTACGCGTCAATTGAACCCACAAGGGTACCGTGTTAAGTGAAAACCCCAAGTGAACAACAGAACATATGGGATTAACTCCAATAGAGACTGGCCGGTCCCCAAACTCCACTTTGAAGACACATAACTATGTTGTAGTAAAATAACATCTTAATTTTATGATGGTACATGCACACAATTAATACTTAAGAGAAATAGAGAAATACAGTTGCCAAGTTAATGTCCATTCAAATAATGGACTCAACTCCCTCCCTCTTCTCACACTACACTGCTGGCTCTTCCCTCTCTGAGAAATTTTGGGGAAAACCAAATTTTAATAAATAATACCTCAAACTAAAGTTAGATAATATAATTGACATTGCTGGATTCCTTTGAAGACCAGGAATATTTTGAATATAAATGTCATATATTTTGCACAAAAGATAACATATTTACTAGAGAAAACATTTTATCTAAAATTGTATGTCTAATGCAAAATCTATGATGTTTATATTTAAATGATCATCAAATTGTAAGAATTCCAGCAATGTAAATTATATTCTGGCCGGGTAATTTGTATGAATTTTATGAGCTAAAACAAATATCTTCAGTTAATAAAAAATATTCTTCACGACACTATCTGTCAATCAAAGTACCCCACCTTGCCTTCCCCCCCTCTTCCAACCGCGTGGTCAGTCCCAACCCTCCCCCCCACCCCCCACCAATTCACCCTTCAAGAGATGTTGGGTGAAAAAACTAAATTTTAACATTTAGTATTAAATAATACCTCAGATTAAAGTTAGGATAATATAATTGGCATTGCTGGATTCCTTGTAAGACCAGGAATATTTTGAATATAAATGTCATATATTTTGCACAAAAGATAACATATTTACTCAGAGTAAACATTACATCTAAAATTTGTATATCTAATGCAAAATCTATGATGTTTATATTCAAAATGATCATCAAATTATAAGAATTCCAGCAATGTAAATTATATTCTGACCTGGTAATTTGTATGAATTTTATGAGCTAAAACAAATATCTTCAGTTAATAAAAAAAAAATATTCTTCACACGGTAACAGATGGTCGGTCAGTCCCTCCCTCCCCCCCACCAACCCTCCCTACCAGATGTGTGGGAAAACCAGAATATTTACCTTTTTAGTAATAAATAATGCCTCAAACTAAAGTTAGGATAATATAATTGACATTGCTGGATTCCTTGTAAGACCAGGAATATTTTTAATACAAATGTCATATATTTTGCACAAAAAATAACATATTTACTCAGAGTAAACATTATATCTAAAATTTGTATGTCTAATGCAAAATCTATGATGTTTATATTGAAATGATCATCATATTGTAAGAGTTGTAATGCAGTATATTCTGGCCGGGTAATTGTATAGTTTTATGAACCTTTCAAAACAGGCGAGCGGGCAGTCAGGCAGGGGGGGGGGGGCGAATCTAAAAATAGAGTCTCGAGCCGGACAGTCTGTGCGTATACGTGGAAAAAACTCGTGTTAAGTGAAAGTTCGGCTCTGGCGAGGCACCGCGTATACGTGAAATCGCGCTAAGCGAAACCGCGTTAAGCAGGGTATTACTGTGTGTATATATATATATACACACAGTATATATATATATATATACAGTATATATATATATACACAGTTGTACCCCACTTAACGCGGTCAATTGAACCCAGAGGGTCCCGTGTTAAGTGAACAACAGAACATATGGGATTAATTCCAATAGAAACCGGCCTGACCCCCAAACTCCACTTTTTGAAGGCCCATACCTATGTTGTAGTAAAAATAACATCTTAATTTTATGATGGTACATGCACACAATTAATACTTAAGAGAAATACAGTCGCCAAGTTAATGTCCATTCAAATAATGGACTCAACTCCCTCCCTCTCTCACACTACACTCGCTGGCTCTTCCCTCTCAGAGAAATTTTTGGGGGAAAACCACTAAATTTTAATAAATAATACCTCAAACTAAAGTTAGGATAATACAATTGACATTGCTGGATTCCTTGTAAGACCAGGAATATTTTGAATATAAATGTCATATATTTTGCACAAAAGATAACATAGTTACCTAGAGAAAAATTTTTATCTAAAATTTGTATGTTTAATGCAAAATATATGATGTTTATATTCAAAATGATCACCAAATTATAAGAATTCCAGCAATGTAAATTATATTCTGACCGGGTAATTTGTATGAATTTTATGAGCTAAAACAAATATCTTCAGTTAATAAAAAAAAAATAATCTTCACGACACTATCTGTCAATCAAAGTACCCCACCTTGCCTCCCCCCCTCTTCCAACCGCGCGGTCAGTCCCAACCCTCCCCCCCACCCCCCACCAATCCTCCCTTCCAGAGTTTTTAACATTTAGTATTAAATAATACCTCAGATTAAAGTTAGGATAATATAATTGACATTGCTGGATTCCTTGTAAGACCAGGAATATTTTGAATATAAATGTCATATATTTTGCACAAAAGATAACATAGTTAATTTGAGAAAAATTTTTATCTAAAATTTGTATGTCTAATGCAAAAATATGATGTTTATATTCAAAATGATCATCAAATTATAAGAATTCCAGCAATGTAAATTATATTCAGACCGGGTAATTTGTATGAATTTTATGAGCTAAAACAAATATCTTCAGTTAATAAAAAAAAAAATAATTCTTCACAGGGTAACAGATGGTCGGTCGGTCCCTCCCTCCCCCCCCACCCCCCACCAACCGTCCCAAGGAGATGTGTGGGATAACCACTAAATTTTAATAAATAATACCTCAAACTAAAGTTAGGATAATATAATTGACATTGCTGGATTCCTTGTAAGACCAGGAATATTTTGAATATAAATGTCATATATTTTGCACAAAAGATAACATAGTTAATTTGAGAAAAATTTTTATCTAAAATTTGTATGTCTAATGCAAAAATATGATGTTTATATTCAAAATGATCACCAAATTATAAGAATTCCAGCAATGTAAATTATATTCTGGCCGGGTAATTTGTATGAATTTTATGAGCTAAAACAGGCAGTCAGGCAGGGTGGGGCAAATCTAAAAATAGCATCTCGAGCCGGACACTCACCGCGTATATGTGGAAAAAATCCGTGTTAAGTGAAAGTTCAGCTCTGGCGAGGCACCGCGTATATGATAAAACGCGTTAAGTGAAACCGCGTTAGGCGGGGTATATATATATATATATATATATATATATATATATATATATATATATATATATATATATATATATATATATATATATATATATATATATATATATATATATATATATATATATATATACAGTAGTACCCCTATTTACGCGGTCAATTGAACCCACAGGGTACCGCGGAAAGTGAAAACCACGTAAAGTGAACAACAGAACATATGGGATTAATTCCAATAGAGACTGGCCCGACCCCCAAACTCAACTTTTTCCAACACAATACCTATGTTATAATAAAAATAACATCTAAATTTTATGATGGTATGCTCACACAATTAATATTTCAGAGAAATACAGTTGCCAGGTTAATGTCCATTCATATAATGGACTCAAATCCCCCCACCCCTCCCCCCCCCTCTTCCCAGCTCACTGGCCCCTACCTCTCTGAGAAATGATTGGGTGAAACACTAGATTTTAAGTTTAGTAATAAATAATACCCCAGACTAAAGTTAGGATAATATAATTGACATTTCTGGATTCCTTGCAATGTCAGGGAATATTTTGAATGTAAACTTCATATATTTTGCACAAAAGATAAAATACTTGCTTTGTGTAAACCAAATTATTACATTAGCTCTAAAATTTGTATGTTTAATGCAAAATCCATGATGTTTATATTCAAAATGATCATCATATTGTAAGAATTCCAGCAATGTAAATTATATTCTGGTCCAGTAATTTGTATGAATTTTATGAGCTAAAACAAATATCTTCAGTTAATAAAAAAAAATATATTCTTCACACACTATCTGTCAATCAAAGTACCCCACCTTGCCTCCCCCCCTCTTCCAACCGCGCAAGATGGTCGTTCCGTCCCGCCCTCCCCCCCACCCACGACCAACCCTTCCTACCAGAGAAGCTTTGGGAGAAAATAGTAATTTACATTTTTAGTAATAAATAATAACTCAGACTAAAGTTAGGATAATATAATTGACATTTCTGGATTCCTTGCAAATCAGGGAATATTTTGAATGTAAACTTCATATATTTTGCACAAAAGATAAAATACTTGCTTTGTGTAAACCAAATTATTACATTAGATCTAATATTTGTATGTCTAATGCAAAATCCATAATGTTTATATTCAAAATGATCATCATATTGTAGGAATTCCAGCAATATAAATTATATTCTGGCCGGGTAATTTGTATGAATTTTATGAGCTAAAAAAAAAAAATAATCATACCTCACGCGTATATGAGTAGATGCGCCGCGGAAAGTGAAAGTCCGGTTCTGGCAAGGTACCGCGTAAATGAGAAATCGCGGAAAGTGAAACCGTGTAAAGCGGGGTAATACTGTATATATATATATATATATATATATAATATATACAGTATATATATATATATATATATATATATATATATATATATATATATATATATATATATATATATATATATATATATATATATATATATATATATATATATATATATATATATATACACACACACACACAGTTGTACCCCACTTAACGCGGTCAATTGAACCCACAGGGTCCCGTGTTAAGTGAAATCCGCGTTAAGTGAACAACAGAACATATGGGATTAATTCCAATGGAAACCAGCCCGACCCCCAAACTCCACTTTTTGACGACACATAACTATGTTGTAGTAAAAATTTTATCTTAATTTTATGATGGTATGAAAAAACAAGTAATATAGAAGAGGTTGGGTTAGGAAAAATAAAGGTTAACATAGGAAAAATGAAGGTTAAGTTAGAGAAACTAAAAGTTAGGTGGAACACTTACGGTAGTAGAAGAGATGGGTCGGCATACGGGGATGGAGGCTGGTTCCGAGGCAGAGGGCAGATTACTGGCCCTCGGGTGAATCGCCATTACTAGGTGAATCACCATCACTGTCACTTACAGTTGTCAGGGCTTCCCTGACAAATCCCTCAAAGTCAACTTCACTGTCACTATCACTGGCTTGGGCTGGCTGTGGTGGGTTGCGGGCGAAGAACTCGGTTATGCTTTTTTGACGGCTGGTGTTTATGTTGTCATGATACACCGTGATGTACGGCTCCATAGCCTGCACCAGCCGGGTATGGAAGACTTCATAGCGGTCATCGTCATTGTCGCGGGAAAGGACGGACTTCATTTTCTCTGCAAACTCTATGGCACACTTAATATCACTATGACTTAAACTAGGTTCTTCGGAGAATGACGCACCTTCTTCCTCCTCTTCACTGGCGTGTTCTTCTTCCAACATCTCGTCGGCAGTCACTTCAGGATCTCTGATCACCTCCAGGATGTCTTCGTTGGTGGTCTCGGAGAAGCCTTCAGCTGTAATATTGAGCGCAGCTTCTCTGGCAAGGTCCACTGCTACTGCAACAGTCTGAACCTCACCAGTCACAGGTTCACTCCTCCTCTCACCTGGTATGCCATGCAACACATGTCTCCATGCGTGACGAATCGTAGCAATAGTCAGCAGATCCCATGCCTCCACCAAGAAGTCTACAGCTTGTTTAACGTTAAACTTCTTCCAAAATTGTTTGACGAGAAGTTCTTGAGTCACCACCTCTTGTTCCTTGTCCTCGTCGCTTTTGCTCTCGCTGTCAGTGTCACCCAGCTTACGCAACTCATCCTTGGTGTTGGTAGAGTCGTTTAGGAGCTTGAACTTCTTTGCAGAGTACAGGTAGTTCTGCTATAACGCGATAATTGTGTTCTTGTAAAATATCGTGTTATAGAAAATCGCGTAATAGAAATAACAGGGCTTATGGAGAAAATAGGGTTAGGTGCAGATTACTCGAAATCGAAAAAATTTAGTAGTTAGCCTAACACAAAGGATAACACAGTCTAAATAAATGTTACATTCATATCTAATAATGAAATCATACAGTAAATGTAACACTTTACTTGATGGGGGAGAAGGGTGATTTTGAGGTTGATAAAATCGAGCTTCTCTTCAAGTGTTATATCCTTTCTTTTACGATCATCACCGGGAATTCTATCACCAGAACGCTTCTTGTTGATATTCTTCTTTACTATATTCACAGTTAATACAGTGGGGTATGCTATAACGAACGGATTCTTCTACGAATATTCCTATAACGAACGGTTTTACCTATAAAATTGAGAATGCTATAACGAACGAAACTCCTACAACGAACATTATTTAATTTTTAATTTTTTTTTCTAATTTATTGTTTTTTTATTACAAATATTAATGATATTCTTTATTTCAGGGGTTTAGATGCATCTTTATGCACTTTTTTACAATTTTATATTATATTTTTCAGTGTTAAGTGGTTGTATTTGGGGGCCTGGAACGGATTAATCCTATAACGAACGAATGCTATAACGAACAAGGTTCTAGAACCAATTAGATTCATTATAGCATACCCCACTGTACCACAAAATTGGAGAAATAGTAAGCAAAAATCGCGTTATAGCAAACAAGCGTTCGCGTTATACAAATATCGTTCCTAATTCATAAATCGCGTTAGAGCAAATTCGCGTTATCAAAACACGCGTTATAGCAGAAATCACTGTACGCAGCTTTCACATTGCAGATCAACTCCTGGTCCATGGGCTGGATTAATGACGTAGTGTTGGGAGGAAGGAAGACCACTTTTACGTTGGGGTGACGATCCATAAGTAGGGGCGAGTGTCCAGGTGCGTTGTCAAGGAGCAACAAAATATTGAATGAAACATTCTGTTGCTCGCAGAATTTCTTCACGTCGGGAACCAAACAGTTGTCAAACCAGAAGAGGGACAGAGAAGAGGACATCCATGCCTTACGTGCGGTTAGCCAGTGGACATTAAGCTTGTTCATGTCCATATTCGTGTAGGCGTGCGGCTTGCGGGCTGTGTGAATCACCGATAACTTTGGTTTACAGGTACCGGAGGCATTGGTGGTAAACAGGACGGTGATGCGTTCCTTCTGCAACTTCCGACCCCTTACATTGCTGGCAGACTGGACAACGAAGGTCTTGGAAGGTAGCTTTTTCCAGAAAAGACCAGATTCGTCCATGTTAAACACCTGGTCGTCAGTGTACTGTCCTTCCTCCATAATCTCACGTAAGAACGGAGGAAAATCTCTAGCCGCCACACGGTCAGCACTCGCTTCCTCACCACCAATGTTGATGTTGATGTTGGTGATCTTGTTCCTCTTCTTAAACCTATGCAGCCAACCAGAGGAAGCATTGAAGGGTTTGGGCTCTGCAATTCCCAGCTTACGTGACACTGCTGCGTATAGCTCACGTGCGTACTCCTGCACTGAGCGCGTGTCCACCGCCATGTTGCGTCGCGCCTGACGAATCAAATAACTCACCAGCAAATTTTCCACTTTTGCCAGCACCCTGTTCTGGCAATACCTGATAGATGAAGCACCTGCAGACTTTGTGATTTTCATGTGCTCTTTAATCTTGGCTGCATCCTTCTTGATCGTGCAAATCGTAGATTCGTTGACGCCATGCTGGCGCGCGAGATCAACTTGCCGTGTTCCTTTCTCCAAATCTTGAACAATTTGGTACTTCACCTCGTAGCTTAAGGAACGTCGTGTCTTCTTTGGCTTAGTGCCGCTTGGTCCAGGTAAGGAAAGGTCTCTCTGTGGTGGCGGTGGTGGTCCGGCGGAAGACATTTTATGGAACAATGGATGCGCATTTACACGGTGTGGCCTTGAGGGATGAAACTGCCGCGGCTAGGTCAAGCATCGTCTTTCCTCCCTCCCTCCCCAGGGTGGTCACGTCATAATACTTTAAGCCAATTACAGCTAGCAGCAGAGGGGGGTAGGGATGCATGGCCAATCACAGTCCGATACATCATATGACGTCAGTGATAACGCAACAAAAACACACACTGCGCAACCTTACCGCGCCGCTTGCCCAAGCGGAGGGAGGAGGAGGGAGAGGAGATGAGCGCAGGCAGGCAGGCGGGCGGGTGGAGCGTGGGGCAAATCTAAAAATAGCGTCTCGAGCCGGACACTCCCCGCGTATATGTGGAAAAAATCCGTGTTAAGTGAAAGTTCAGCTCTGGCAAGGCACCGCGTATACGGTAAAACGCACTAAGTGAAACCGCGTTAGGCGGGGTAATACTGTATATATATATATATATATATATATATATATATATATATATATATATATATATATATATATATATATATATATATATATATATATGCTGATAACCACAAGGAAAGAAGAAAACACGAAGTTCCCAAGCGCTTTCGTGTAATTCTCATCTTCAGGGGTGAGCACAGACTAGAAAGAAGTACAAAACAAGGTGTATATATACAGAGGAGGGTGAGACCAGGTCCACAATGGTCAGGTATTAGGTAATGACCCTACTAATCTTTAAATAGCATGGCAGAGGTCGGTAGTCAGGTCAGAGGGTAAGGTGACCCAACCTTCTCACCTGGTTACAAATCTTCTTAATTACAAAATTGTCCAATTTGTACATGCCATTACTCAAATTCATGTTGAATGCTTCGGTATGTTTAATGAGACTAGATTCTATGATGTTCCTACTATCAATTGAATTACAAGGTAATATTGAGGAGGCATTATCCCAGTCAATGCAATGCTTGTTATCCCGCGTATATGAGTAGATGAACCGCGTTAAGTGAAAGTTCGCTTCTGGCAAGGCACCGCGTATATGAGAAATCACGTTAAGTGAAACCTCGTTAAGCGGGGTACAACTGTATATATATATATATATATATATATATATATATATATATATATATATATATATATATATATATATATATATATATATATATATATATATATATATATATATATGTATATGTATATGTATATGTATATGTATATGTATATATATATATATATATATATATATATATATATATATATATATATATATATATATATATATATATATATATATATATATATATATATATATATATATATATATATATATATATATCTGTAATTTTAAAAGATTAATATTCAATTTTTTAGTCGTTTTAACAATTATTGAACAAAATTGAAGGTAAAGTGACTGGTTTAATGCGCGGCATCCAGCCTCTTAACACAGCAAACAGGCGTCAGTCTCTCTCTGTTTTCACTGGAGGTAACATCTTGCTTGAGACACTCTTCAACTAAACGCTTTTTTTCTGTGTTTCCAAGCAAATTATTGGTCATTTTGAAAATTATTTTACATATTGACAATATATAGTGCAGTGCAGTGTTATTTTAAAGAAAATATTCTTTATTTACAGCTAGTTTAACTTTGAAAAATACGTGTTGCCATTGTTTGAATCCAGCATGGGGCCTAAGAGATCAAGAAAAGTGATTTCAATCCAAATGAAGCAGGAAATAATAAAAAAACACGAACAAGGTATTAAATCAAATGCGCTATGCAAAGAATATGGCATGTCGGCATCAACTGTGTCGACAATTCTTGCACAAAAAGACAAATTTAAGGAAGTGAACGTGAGAGACAAATCTACAAGAGTGTTTAAAAGTAGATCCCTAATCGTAGAAACTGAGAGGTTACTTATCATCTGGATTAGGGAAAAACAGATGAAAGGTGATTCAGTTTCTGGTGATTTCATTTGTGAAAGAGCCAGGGAGATTTATGAACATTTAAAGACAGATCAACCTAGTTCTTCAGGAACAGAATTTGAAGATTTTCGGGCTAGCAAAGGCTGGTTCGAAAAATTTAAGAAAAGAAGTGACATTTTAAGTGTTGTTAGGCATGGTGAAGCTGCTAGTGCTGATAAAGAAGGGGCAGCAAAGTTTTTAATTGAATTTAAAAAACTGATGGAAGAAGAAAATTATCTTCCACAGCAAGTGTTCAATGTTGACGAAACTGGGCTGTTCTGGAAAAAGATGCCCAAAAGAACATTCATCACCAAGGATGAAGCCTCTTTACCTGGGCATAAACCCATGAAAGACCGTCTCACTCTATTGCTTGGTGCCAATGCTTCAGGGGATTTCCGACTGAAGCCTATGCTTGTCTACCACTCTGAAAACCCCAGGGTGTTCAAGCAACAGAAAGTGGTAAGAACAATGCTTGGAGTTTATTGGAAGTCCAACCGTAAGGCATGGGTGACAAGACAGTTCTTTAATGAATGGGCTGTTGATGTGTTTTGCCCCTCTGTCAAGAGCTACCTAACCACCAATAAACTTCCTTTAAAGGCTCTTCTCCTCATGGATAATGCTCCTGGTCATGACCCTGACCTTGCCAGAAATTTGGAGTATCAATTTGACTTTGTGAAAGTGTTGTTTTTGCCTCCAAACACTACATCACTCATACAGCCAATGGACCAGAATGTGATCAGCAACTTCAAGAAGTTGTACATGAAGAAAATGTTTAGGAGGTGTCATCAGGCAACTTCCATTGATCCTGAACTAACACTGAAACAGTTCTGGAAGACACAATTCAACGTCCTGGAGGCTGTAAAATTGATTGTGTCATCATGGCAAGAAGTCTCCAATAGAACCCTCAATTCTTCATGGAAAGCACTGTGGCCATCAGTAGTCCATGATTTTGAGGGATTTGAGGATGACACAGAGTTGGACCAGGAGATTGTGTCCATTGGTCAGTCATTGGGTCTTGAAGTGGAGGAGAAGGATGTGGAAGAGCTTGTGATGTCTCATGAGGAGGAACTTACTCCTAATGACTTGAAGGAACTGGATGAGATGTTACGGGTAGAGGCTGACAGTGGTGAGGAGGAAATTGAAAGTGATGACCATATGTCAGCTAAACAGTTGAAAGATGTGATTTACCACTGGGAGAAGTTCAGGGAACTGGCTTCAAAGCACCCAGAAGTGGAAAAACTGAACTAACTTTGTGTCATGTTGAGGACTCAGTGGTCTCCTTCTTTAAACATAAGTTAATGGTGAGGAGGACAGATGCCCCACAGACCACAATTGACACTTTCTTCAGTAAAAGGCAGAGGGAACAAGATGCTAGCCCTCAGCCTTCCACTTCAAGAAGGAGAGAGGATGTTCATGGTGGAGAATCTGTCAGTCCAGAGGTTCCTGACATTTTCATGGAAGGTGACTCACCTTCCAAGAAGCAGTAAAATGCTTCTCCTCCACCTCCACTTCCTTCTCTTCTCCCTTCTCCTCCTGCACCTCCCACTTCAAATGCACATCATCACCATCATCCAGGAGCCTTCTACATACACACCCCAAAGTAAGTAAATTTTTCCGCCATTTTTGTTGAAGTTAGGAAATTTTCGGTGAGCTGGAACCAATTACCCAAAAACCCATTGAAACAATGGTTTCGGTTAACGAACGTTTCGGTTAACGAACGACCTTCTGGAACGGATTGAGTTAAGATTAACCAGAGACTAATATATATATATATATATATATATATATACATACATACATACATATACATATATATATATATATATATATATATATATATATATATATATATATATATATATATATATATATATATATATATATATATATATATATATATATATATATATATATATATATATATATATATATATATATATATATATATATATATATATATATATATATATATATATATATATATATATATATATATATATATATATATATATATACACCCGTGTATAGCACGAGTTCTTAAGACCAAATTTTTGGGCAAAAAGTTGGGGGTCGACCTCTATACGGGTAATAGTTTCGTTAGGTTGAAAAATATTTACCAGTAACTACCAGTAAACAATGGAAACGACGCACCAACGCACCACCCGCTGTGAGTGTCGGTACAGTTGCGTCATCATAGCAAGCCCAAAGTAGCCAAATGCATGGTATGGTATGGTATGCACAGGAGTATGTAGAACATAAAGTATTCATTTTTAAAAGTTTATTTATAGATACATAAATTTTTGTTAATTAAATTTGAAACATCAATATGATGTGAGTCAGGTCATCTACACACAGTTGCCAGTTTCAAAATTTTCCTTTTAAAATTTTAAGTTACCGAGTATTTCTTTTCCCAAATCGTTTTACAATACTTTAGGTAAAACAGTATACTATTGTGCAAACCCCACAGAAAAAAAATTAACAAATGGAGACACCAAAAATGTAAAAAAAAAAAATGCTGTCTGACTTGCAACACTGTTGGTAGGGTCAGGTGGTTCTAACGGCACCTGCCAGGACCTGGTAATCAAATTTATAACAGTATCTAACCTCAATTACTGTAGTTTATCTGATGTAGGCAATATGAAGTAAAAAATACCAGTTAAAGTGAGAAATTGGAAGAGAATAAACAAGAAAGATGTTGGGCTATTTTTGGTAGGGCTGAGGGAGAGAGTACCAGCTGTTTGGTCTTTTTTGGCGGGAGAGTCACGCAAATATCCGTACTAGTATTTGTTTGGTGTCTTCTGTATTTTAAAAAATGAATACTTGTAAATTAAAAGTACCGTAACATTGTATTATATAAAAACTTGTCATATTTCTGGAAAATAAGAAGCAAGAAAATAAGAATACACCGGTAAACACAATTTCAACGTACGCTAAAATTAAAAGCTGCTTAAGAAGGGCCGATGCAAACACAAAGCCTTCGCGACCAGGGCTCTGCCGTATCAGTTAGACAGTACACGTGTTTTTCGAATCGTTTTCAGTTAAAAAACTTTTACATCACAAGTGAATTAGGATAGAATATTATTGTAATATAACAGTTTTTAACTGAAAACCATTCGAAAAGCGATTACGGTAACATCTTTTGAACGAAAGAAAGCGAGTCATTGTTTTTGTCACGATTTTATCCCACTTTCCACTGAATACGTACGTCATTTCAGCAAAAATATTACATTTCCATATTCTCAGAAATAAATAGTAGTTTTGCTGAAACGTGATGTATTTCAATGTAAATTAGGATAAACTACATGAAAACAAAAGACTTTACCTAACCTTCCGATGTTCAAGATATGTTACTCGTATTTTTAATAGTTTTCGGTTAAAATACTGTTATATTAGTGATATTCTATTCATACTGTGGTTGATATAATACCTTCACGGAAATGTAATATTTTTTGCTGAAATGACATACGTATTACAGTGGAAAGTGGGATAAAATTGTGATGAAAACAATGACTTTCGCTTTGTTTCGTTCAAAAGATGTTACCGTAATCACTTTTCGAATGGTTTAGTTAAAAACTGTTGTATTGTATTACAATAATATCCTAATTGACTTGAATAAATATTACGATACCATATTTCTGAATATTTTCATTAAAATTCATCAAAATCATTTTCTCTACTAGATACGCTGTAGCCTACAGTCCTCTCCTTGAACAGGAAGCAGAGGAGCGTGTTTTAGATATTTCGCTCACTTCTTACATCACACATTATATTTTACCTAAACTGTGCCTGAATGAATATATTCTCGAAATAAATAGTAGTTTTGCTGGCGTGATGTATTTAAATGTAAAAATAGGATAAAATACATGGCCGAAAACAAAAGACTTCACCCTAAACTTCAAATATTTCTTGAGATGTTATTCGTTTTTTAATAGTTTCAGTTAAAAGATTCTGTTATATTAATGATATTCTATTCTGCTTTCTTGATATACTACATTCCACGGAAATGTAATATTTTTCCTGAAATTAAATCGTATTACAGTGAAAGTAGAGATAAAATGGCAAAACAATGACTGCTTTCTTTCGTTCAAAGAATGTTACCGTAATCGCTTTTCGAATGGTTTGAATTCAAAAAACTATTGTATTACAATAATATTCCTCTAATTGACTTGAATAAATGCTTGGGAATAGAGGTATATTATTTTTGAAACTTCCTGCGTTTCAGTGTAAGTGTAGTAATAATAAATGGTAAACAAGTTTATAGGGCGTAGAGTTTTTCTGAAGGGTTTGTTGTTCCATTACCCTCAAAAACTTAGATGGAGCTACTAAAACCTCGCCAAATTACTACTTAAAATCGGAATTAGGCCTATACGAAGGGGGGTTCATAAGGCAGTATACAGGCCATATATATATTTGTGTAATAAATGTGCAGGTACAGTAGAAGTCCAAAATCCGGACTACTTGGGGATTGAGGTCGGTTTCAGGATTTTCGATTCTCAGGCAGTACTTTTAAAATTCAAATTTAAGGAGGAATAAAGGCAGATGAACAGGTATTTTGATAGTTTATTCATTAGCAAATATAGCATGCTTCATTTATCAA
Organism: Homarus americanus; assembly: GCF_018991925.1. NCBI lineage: Eukaryota > Metazoa > Arthropoda > Malacostraca > Decapoda > Nephropidae > Homarus > Homarus americanus. The sequence continues at coordinate 61,961 of NW_024723284.1, forward strand.
AACGAACAGTTTCAATGAAAAACTCTGAGAATTTATTCTTTGCATTTTTTATATCATAAATTGTAGACTTTCCAGTGTCGTATGTTTCCATTAGAACAATTGTGTTACACACCACGTTCTGGTTCTTAATTATTTCAAGCTTACTCAATTTCAACGTGTTCTTCTTTCTCTTCACTGTGAAGTTTATCTACTTTAGGAGCCATTATTATGAGCTTGTACAGTACTTTAAATGGAAAGGTAGGACTCAAAATATTGTTAACAATGGTATTTATTCATACTGTGCTTGTAATGCATTCACGGAAATGTAATATTTTGCTGAAATGACGTCGTATTACAGTGGAAAGTGGAATAAAATCGCGAAAACAATGACTTTAGCTTTCTTTAGTTTAAAGATGTTACATTAAAACTCTTGAATGGTTTTCAGTTAAACTGTTGTATTACAATATATTCTATCTAATTGACTTGAATAAATACTACGATACCATAGTTCTGAATATTTTCATTAAAATCCATCAAAATCATTTTCCTTGTCATCGTCTGCAGCACCAAAACAGCTTCTCCCAGTCCTCCTTGAACAGGGCTAGAGATGCGTGTTTTTGAATCGTTTCAGTTAAAACTATTACATCCACATATATTTTACCTAAACTGTAGCCTGAATGAATATATTCTCAGAAATAAATAGTAGTTTTGCTGAAACGTGATGTATTCAATGTAAATAGGATAAAATACATGGCGAAAACAAGACTTTACCTAAGCTTTCAATGTTCTTGAGATGTTACTCGTTTTTTAGTTTCGGTTAAAATTCTGTTATATTACAATGATATTCTATTCACTGTGCTTGATATAATACATTCACGGAAGTAATATTTTGCTGAAATTATGCGTACAGTGGAAAGTGGGATAAAATTGTAACAATGACTTTCGCTTTCTTCGTTCAAAAGATGTTACCGTATCGCTCGAATGGTTTAGTTAAAAATTGTTGTATTATCGATATTTTTGTTGAAACTACCGCATTTCAGTGTAATTATTACGTAATAATAAATGGTAAACAATTTGCCTTTGGCCTTTCGTGTTTCAGACACGAGCCTCGGTTTATAGGATGTAAGTGTTTTACAGAAGTTTGTTGTTCCATACCCTCAAAAACGTGGGTCGAACTATACGAGGAATATCATAAATTAACACTAGCATCAAAATCAGGGTGCGCCTATAAACGAGGGGGGTTATAAGCGGTATGTTGTCACAGTTTGATTGCTCGTTTTAAAGCTCAGCTGTTCTTTCCTGCTATATGCAGCCAATAGGCTCACACATGTCACACAAAGGCCCGCAAAAAAAATTAGTTTTCAAAGTCAGTTCTGGTCGGATTTCTGGCATTCGGATTTTGGACTTATTACAGTAGTACCATGTACAGTAATCTTTTCACTCAAATCCTAATGAAACACTATTGAATTAGAATACTGTAGCTGGTTGAAGCAAGCTTATAAATTAAAGAAAATACTTGCAGTGTGTTTAATATATTACAGTATGTTATAAATAAATAAATAAATAAATAAATAAATAAATAAACAAATAAATCGTAAATCCATTTCTATTAATATGACATTAGTTCAGGATTAACAGACTTTTAAGTGAGTCACTAGTGTTTACTACACCAACCTGTAACATTTGATGCCATTACATGAAGTGAATTGGCCTTATTTTGAAAAACCAAGGATGTGTAAACAGCACTGGTTAATGGAATGGTTGGTAAAGGACTACTGAAAGCCCCAAAGGTAAGTGTACATTTACACGGTCTTATACAGTGAATAGGACTCAAAAGCTACTTTTTAGCTACTTTTTAAATGGAAATTTTGGGGGCTGCTTATACACCCGTCACTTGTAGGCGAGATATACATTTATACACTAAGAGTACCTTACCTTTGCATATCTGATGCCAGAGATGGAGTCCAATTAACAGAAATGGGGCATCTGAATATACAAAAACACTTCTCAAAATAATCCATTATTGTTCATATGGTCTCTGGTACTGCACAGTAGGTGCCACTTCCCACATCCAAAGATACAATTTTATTCTAATTCTGTATATCCAAGTTTGAATATCCATTGTTATTACAGTACTCCAAACATTCAATTTAGATTATTTTATTGAGTGAGAGAAAGTAAATATAATAGAAAGTTTATATGGATGACACATACAGTAGCTTTATGTAATTATGTTAAATGTTGACCTGAACACCCTCAAACTCCATTCATCTACCAATTTGTTAAAGAGATTTACTGGGAGGTTCTGCCTTGAAATTTTAAGAGACTCACCACCAAATTCCTTTACTTAAAATATGAGAATTTATCCATAAGGAAGATGAGCTATACAATGCAATATAACTAAATCCATAAATCTGTACCGTTTTAATAAGTAAGATCCAAATCCTTTTAGCACTTGCCAATGTAAAATGAACACCAAAGACAATGTTGGCCTCACAAGGACAAAAACAACATGGCCTTGAAGGATGGGAGATAGGCAGCAAATGCCAGAGACAAACTTTTCACAAAAGACTCACTGGTATTATGCTAAGACTAAATCACATCAGTCAAGTCAAATGGCAACTCATAGCAAAAACCATACATTCCTAGCTAAGAACAGTAAGTATTCCCAATTGCTCGAACTAATTTTACAGATCACTTCCGGGAAGAAAGATTTCAACTCTAGACGACTTTCCTAAACCGAAAAATTCATCATCCAGATCTTTAAAGTAACTAGGAAAAAGTTTCCAGTCTTCTAAACTAACATCTTGCACACAGACACTATTACTTCCCAGAATGTTTCTGGGTGCTCGGGATATTTTCCTTGAGTCCAAACTACCGGAGTCCGAAATGCAATTCTAATTAAGTTAGAAACTCCATTTCTTTACTATAATAATCAGATTAGTTTATCTAAAAGTTTATAAAATAAATATATTTGAAAAATTAAAAATCTTTATGATACGAGTCATGAATGAAGCTGTGTGTTACAGCAAAGACTGGTATTTTCACTGCATGGAGCTGTAGGATTAGTGGGTATCGTGTACCTGACCTGATGCAATGTCAGGTTGAGGTAGGGAGTGGGGATTAGTGGTCACATATAGTACCAGTGTTGTACGTTGATGCAGTTAATTTAACCCCTCAATGGACGGCGGCAACTTTGTTAACACTACGCCATAATTCTGGGGCAGGTGACACAGGTGGCCGCCAGTCAACTTTTCACCGGAGGAGCACAAGACGTCAATTTGTTCGTCAACTTCAAAATTTTCAATTTTCAGTTCAGATTTTCAATTATCTTGTTACAAAGATGACCAGGAAAAAAGTATGCCACACTACCACAGAGGGCTGGGTGAAAGTGGAGTGCATATTCTCATGCGCCTTAGGGCCCAGGGGCAGAGAACAGGGGCTAGCATTTTGAGATACTAGTATTCTTGCAGGGAACAAATGAACAATTAAATATATAGTAATATGAATCATAACATAACGAAAAAGAATTAATATTTTTATTTGCATATGTTACCCCATACACAGGAGAATAAGTATTACGGAGAACATTTATACGTCACTGAAACTCATTGTGTCGCTAACAGCGTCAATTATGAAATCCGCCCGGCAACTTCACGGCATCAAATTCTCGACAGTTGCGGCTTTCGCCAATCATTGATGCTACAACACATATTACTTAACATACAGTGGAATGTCAGTCACCTTTTCTTGGGTGAGATTAGTGGTCTCATATACCAGAAGAACTTAAATGACCACCAAAACCTAAAGTAATTACAGAGAGAATGTGATAAGTAAATACAAATAAACAAGTTATATCCCTCAACATTACATTACACAAAATTTTAAAATAGGTAGAAAGCAGAAAGTATGCATTGATTAGAGAGGGAGTAAATAGTGTTCCAAGCACTCCTCAACAGCAGATATTTAACTACACTCACACACACACAAAATTTAATCACAATAGAACCCTCCCTACTTGCTTCTCCTACCACAAATCCCATATGAAATAGTATTGGAGTTTCCCTTGATGAAGTGTGGGGAGGGTGTGATGTTGGTGTGTGTGTGGATGGTGGGTGTGTAGGTGGGTTGTTGGAGTGTGTGGGTGGTTGTAAGAGTGTGGGTGGTTGTGAGAGTGTGTGGGTGGTTGTTGGGTGTGTGGGTGGTTGTTGGAGTGTGTGGGTGGTTGTGGGGTGTGTGGGTGATTGTTGGGTGTGGGTGGTTGTTGGGTGTGTGGGTGGTTGTTGGGTGTGTGGGTGGTTGTTGGGTGTGTGGGTGGTTGTTGGAGTGTGTGGGTGGTTGTTGGAGTGTGTGGGTGGTTGTTGGGTGTGTGGTGGTTGTTGGGTGTGTGGGTGGTTGTTGGAGTGTGTGGGTGGTTTTGGAGTGTGTGGGTGGTTGTTGGATGTGTGGGTGGTTGTTGGGTGTGAGTGGTTGTTGGAATGTGTGGGTGATTGTTGGGTGTGGTGGTTGTGGGTGTGTGGGTGGTTGTTGGAGTGTGTGGGTGGTTGTTGGGTGTGTGGGTGGTTGTTGGGTGTGGGTGGTTGTTGGGTGTGTGGGTGGTTGTTGGGTGTGGGTGGTTGTTGGGTGTGTGGGTGGTTGTTGGGTGTGTGGGTGGTTGTTGGGCTGGGTGGTTGTTGGAGTGTGGTGGTATTGGAGTGTGTGGGTGGTTGTTGGAGTGTGGGTGGTTGTTGGCATGTGTTGGTGGTTGTTGGGTGTGTGGGTGGTTGTTGGCGTGTGTGGGTGGTTGTTGGCGTGTGTGGGTGGTTGTTGGCGCGTGTGGGTGGTGGCGCGTGTGGGGTGGTGTTGGGGTGTGTGGGTGGTTTGCAGTGGGTGGTTGTTTGTTGGGTGAAGGTGATTGTTGGAGTGTGTAGGTGGTTGTTGAAGTGTATGCATTGGTTGTTGGAGTGTGGGCGGTTGTTGGAGTGTGTGGGTGGTTGTTAGGTGTGTGGGAGGTTGTTGGGTGGTTGTTGGCGTGTGTGGGTTGTTGGGTATGTAGGTGGTTGTTGGAGTGTGTAGGTGGTTGTTGAGTGTGGGGTGTTAAGTGTGTAGGTGGTTGTTGAAATATGTGGGTGGTTGTTGGAGTGTGTGGAGGTGGTTGTTGGAAGTATGTGGGTGGTTGTTGAAGTATGTGGATGGTTGTTGGGTGTGATCTTGGAGTGTGTGGTCTGTTGAAGGTATGGTGGTTGTTGGAGTGTGTGGGTGGTTGTTTGAGTGTGTGGGTGGTTGTTGGGTGTGTGGGTGGTTGTTGAGTGTGTAAATGGTTGTTGGAGTGGGTGGGTGGTTGTTAGAGTGTGTGGGTGGTTGTTGGCGTGTGTGGGTGGTTGTTGAGAGTGTGAGGGTGGTTGTTGGGTGTGTGGGTGGTTGTTAGGTGTGGGTTGATGTTGGCAGTGTGTGAGTGATGTTGTTGGGGTGTGGTTGTTGTTGGAGAGTGTGTGGGTTGTTGTTGGCATGTGGGTGGTTGTGGGTGTGTGAGTGGTTGATGGAATGTGGGTGATTGTTGGGTGTGTGTGGGTGGTTGGGTGTGTGGGTGGTTGTTGGGAGTGTGTGGGTGGTTGTTGGGGAGTGTGTGGGTGGTTGTTGGGTGTGTGGGTGGTTGTTGGAGTGTGTGGGTGGTTGTTGGGTGTATAGGTGGTTTGGAGTGTGTTTGATGTGGTAGTTGTTAGCATGAATGACAGATATTCATGGTTGTTAGAATGTGGGCGATTGTTGGGAGTGTGTGTGGGTGGTTGCTGGGGTGTGTGGTGGTTACTGGGTGTGTGGGTGGTTGCAACAGGTATATCAATGGTTATTGAATACTGTAAATTGTTGGGGTAAATTTGTGGGTATGTGGTTGCTAGGGTATATCGATGTGTTGATGTGGAAGTGAAGGAGTGTGTAGGTGGTTATTATAATTATGTAGTTAAACTGGTTGTTAGATGTGTGGAAGTGTGGACATTTACATGCAGTGTGTGGTGGTTGTTGATGACTGATGGCTTCAGTGTGGTTGTTAGAAATTGTTAGATGTGGTTTGTGTGAAAAAATTATTAAAGTGTTGATGGTTGTTAAGTGTATGGGTGGTGTTAGCGTCTGGGTGGTTCTTGGCATGCTTCTGGTGGGTGGGTGGTTGTTGGCGTGTGGGTGGGTAATTGTTGAGTATGGTGGTTGTTGGAGTCTGGATGGACATTGAGTCTGTGGTTGTTGGGTATGTTCGATTGTTAGGTGTGTGGGTGTTTGTTGAGTGTGTGTGGTTGTTAAAGTATCAGAGGTTGTTGATGTATCTATGATGGTTTCTTAGCGTGTGGGTGGTTATTGGTATGTGTGGGTGGTTTTTGGGTGTGTGGGTGGTTGTTGGATGTCTGCGTTGTTGTTGGGTGTTGGTTAGATGTGAGATGGTGACTTGAGAGTGTGTGGGTGGTTGTTAGTCTGGATGGTTGTTAAGAGTGTGTGGGTGGTTGTTGGAATGTGGGTGGTTGTTGGAATGTGTGGGTGGTTGTTGGAGTGTGTGGGAGGTTTTTGGAGTGTGTGGGTGGTTGTTGGAATGTGTGGGTGGTTATTTGGGGAGTGTGTGGGTGTGGGTGGTTTTGCTGGCAGTGTGGGTGGTTGTTAGGTGTGGTTGTTGATGTGGTGGTTGTTGGTGTGTGGTTGGCATGACAGGTGGTTTTTTAGGTGTGGAGCTGGTTGTTGGATAACAGGTGTTGGGTGTGTGGGTGGTTGTTGGGGAGTGTGTGGGTGCCGGAAGCCTGGGTGGTTTGTTGGGTGTGTGGTGGTTGTTGGGTAGTGGGTGGTTGTTGGAGTGTGGTGGTGGGTTGTTTGGCAGGTGTGGGTGGTTGGAGTGTGTGGGTGGTTGTGGGTGTGATTGGTTGTTGGGTGGGTGGTTGTTGGGTGGTAACGGATGATTTGTTAGAGTGTGTGGGTGGTTGTTAAGTGTGGGTGGTTTCTGAGTGTGGGTGGTTAGCAATACGTAAT
>NW_024723285.1:0-12321 GCF_018991925.1 Homarus americanus
TCAGGCATTTAGACTGGTTATCAATTATTTGCAATCAACATCATGTTATCTCCAGTACCTGGTGTTACGTAACGTGCATCCATTACTGTTGCATCAACATCATGTTATCTGTTACCTGGTGTGTTACAGTCAACATCATGTTATCTGTTACCTGAATTATTTACCGTCAACAACATAGCATTATCTGTTACCTGAATTATTACCGTCAACATCATGTTATCGGCCACGCCATTTTACCTTCAACCTTGTATATTACTGGTGCTTGCAATCATATCATATTATCGCACCGTTGCCGAAAACCGGCATCATGTTATCTGTTGCCTGGTGTTACCGTCAACATAACATGTTATCTGTTACCGTGTTACCGTCAAGCATCTATTATCTGTTACCTGGTCTTGATCATCATATTAACAGCTACCTGGTGTTGCCATCAACGTCAGTATCATTGCAATTCAATAATTAACATATCTGTTACCTGGTGTTACCCGTCGTAACATCTGGTGCATCAACATCATATTATCATATTTACAATTAAATTATCCTGGTATTATCTGTTACCTGGTATTGCCGTCGCATCATGTTATCTGTTGCCGGTATCGGTATCTGGTGTTACACCAACATCGCATGTTATCTGCCTGATATTACGGTATTATCTTAACCTGGTGTTACCACCAACATCCGTGCATCCCATACCTGGTGGCACGATCAACATCGTATTATCAACAACGCAATTAACGCATATTGTCTTTAACATCATGTTGTCGCCTGGTGTTTACAGTCAACATCGTGTTATCTGTAACCTGGTGTTTACCTTCAACATCATGGCACCATTGCGATTAACATCCATTTTATCCATACCATTAACCTGGTGTTACCCGCAACATCATCATTATTTATCTGTTACTGCAGTGCCGCGTACCTAATTATTACAAAGTCAACATCGTGTTATACACACCAACATCATGTTAACTGCTACCTGGTGTTACCTTCAGCATATCAACATCCGTATCATCATTGTTATCTGTAACCTGGTGTTATTCAATTACAGTCAACATCATTATATTCAGCATCTTTACAAATTGACACATGTCGTATCTATTGCCAGATGTTACCATTATCACCGCGGTACGCAATTAACCCACCGCAACACTACCTGGTGTTACCTTCATATCTATTACCTGGTATCCATCATCATACCATTGCAGTCATCGTGGTATCACAGCAACCTGGTGTTACTGCAACATCATGTTAACTGTTACCTGGTGTTTGCCGTTAACATCAATATTATCATGTTAACACCTGGTGTTACCTTTAAACATCGTAACATCGTTATTTAAGTGTGTCAACATCGTGTTATCTGTAACCTGGTGTTGCGCACCAACATCATGTTATATACTGCCTGGAGTGTTGCTGCATCATGTTATTATTTGCAATTTACCTGGTGTTGCAGATCAACATCGTGTTATCTGTAACCTGGTGTTTACCTTCAACATCTGCGGTGCTATCATTATCTGTTATAGTGTTACCGTCAACATCGTGTTATCTGTTACCAATTGTTACAGTCAACATCGTATTATCTGTAACCTGGTATTTACCACTACTGTCATGTAACATTTTCGTTAAAATTAACATTAATCATGTCTTCCACCTGGTGTTACAGTCAACATCTCGACTTATCTGTAACACCAGCATCATGTTATGCTGGTACATCAACATCATGTTATGTACCTGGTGTTACCGTCAACATCATGTTATCTGCGCTACCTGGTGGCAAAGTCCAACATCGTATTGTCCATAGCACAATTCTTTACCCAACATATTATCATCACCTGGTTACCTTCAACATTAATATCCAGTTAAACGTCATGTTATCTTATTTACCTGATATTCATCATTATCATAACAGTTACTATCTACCTGGTGTTTAACATCTACAAAGTAAGAGAGGAAGAATTTTGCGACCTCTTGATAGCCTTCAGGATCATGACGGTTTAATTAATCAGTCATAATATAACTCGCTCGCTACCAGGGACTGTTTCTCTCATTTGTTCTCTATCTCTCCCTCTCTCTGGCATTATATCTCTCTTACCATTTAATCTTAGTTTATGTATTATGGCCTCCCACCATTTAAATCAGCCACACACAAAACAACACATATATATGCAGGCCTGATTGATCTTATAGAAATAACATAAACTGCCCTTGATAATCGAAGCGGCGCCCACGATGATTGGAGAACCATATATGTTTGACGTAGAATGTCCTGATGGTAAACAAACGATATTCCCTGTTTTGTTTGTACATTTTTGCTGAGAGTAACGCTAGTGGATGTTTGTTGGTGCTTTTATTTTGGTTTGATTTAACATTCTAGAAATATTTTTGACAAATATTTTTTGCAATATAATTCCGGAAATATTTTGGCGATTTTGAGGTCAGGTGCGAGGTAAAATCGGAAAATAGTTGATGACTTTTAACGATATAAGTCTGGGAAATAATTTGGCGATGTTTTGGCGACACAGGACAGGTTGTGACGATTAAACACTCGATCTTTGTTTATTTTGTTTTTGAGACAGAAAGTCTACTAAAGTCAAATCGTTTTGCAGAAAAAATGAAAGTCTCACAGATCATTTATTATTGTTTAAGCAATACAAACACACTGACGTACCATCGACCTTTAATAGTGAAGTTATATGTGAGAAAAAACAATTATGTTATTGTTTGAGAGAAAGCGAATAAAACAATGTGTTTTTTTGTTATGATAAATCAAATAATAAAACAAAGATTCTTTTGTTTAACGAAGCAACATAAAGGTAAGAAACAATGTTTATCATGTTTGCATAAAGCCAGAAGCAAATAAGTTATATTGGCAAGACGATATATAGCAAACAAAATAATCTTGTTCGGTTGAGGCAGTAAACACTTGTGAATAGCTGTGTAGAGGCGTGGTAGAGAGAAATGAGAAGAAAGATAAAAAAGATAAAGAAAGAGGAGAGAAGGGAGAGAGGTAAGAAGAAGATAAAGAGATAAAAGGAATGTGAAGAAGAGGCGTTAGAAAAAAGAAAAAATAAAATAAAAGAAAGAAGAATGTGAAGGGGAGGGAGAGAGAAATTAATAAAATAAATAAAACAGAATGAAATGGGGATACAAATAGAGCAAATAGGGGAGAAAGAAGAAAGGGGAGGATTTAAATAGAAAGAGAGAAAGAAAGAGGTTTGGAAAATCCTCGGGTCCAAGCAAATCAAGTGAAGGTAGAGTTGCATTAAGTTGTCTTTATGTTTTTTGTTTTCAGGCACAGAAACAGAGTTAGTGTGGGAGACAGTAGTGGAGGGAACCATGACCTCGCTGGATATTGTACCTGGCTACGATTCTTGGTCCTTTATTGAATTTCCCTGCAATACTTGATCTTTTTTGCAGGGGAATTGACTCTGGTGAATTGAATTACGATAGCTGTGCTTTGGTATTACGATAATTACTTATCTAGCGTTCAGAGTGTGTGTTTCTTGAGTTTAATTACTATACCTGCTGTAGTTATGGATTCATCGGTAAGATAATCTTCCTGTTGTTCTAATTGCGATAGTTAAGAGTTAGAGGAGCGTCGTTCTTATCTACAATACCTGATAAATTTTGATCTTCAAAATTTGCGATAATTACCATATTTTCTCCTCATTTCCTTCAGAATACTCCACAACCTCCTCCCCGTCTCCCTCCCTCCCTACGCCCCTTCCTCTCCACCACACCTACCGACCATACACAGCCCCACAATTATTCCCCATCCTTGCCCTCCCCAACATCCTAACACCGCGTTCCTCCAAACACCCCACACAAACCTCCCCACCTCCCGCCCTCCCTAATCCCCCACCTACTCCCTCCTTCCCGATAATCTCACCTTCTTCCCCATGCATACTTCCCCACACCACCATCCTCCCTACACCCTTACAGTCTTTCCTGCATCCCTCCTCCTCCTCCTCCTCCTCCTCCCCCTACCCCTTACCCTCCTCCCTCCCCATCCTCCTCCTCACCACATACACCCCTCCTCCCTCTTCCTCCTCCCTCCCACCACTTACCCTTCTGCTCTTCCTCCTCCCCACCACCCACCTTTCTCCTCCTCCCTCTCCTCCTTTCCACTTACACTCATCCTCTCACTACTTACCCTTCTGATCTTCCTCCTCCCCACCATTACCCTTTTCCTCTTCCTCCTCGCCACTTACCCTCCTCTTTCTAACCACTTATCATCCTTCTTTACTCCTCTTCACCACTTACCCTTCTGTTCTTTCTTCTCCCAACCACTTACCTTTTCCTCTTCCTCCTCATTTACCCTCCCCCTCCTCATCACCACTTACCCTCCTTCTCCTCTTCCTCCCCACCATATCCCCCCCTCATATATTGCCCAAACTGCTGCGTCTTCCAATCTTCCTCTGTCGTCTTGCAAATTCACTTCAGTTTCACAATTAGTTTTTCTCCAACATTATCATCTTTACTTTCTACTATTCACATTCTTCTTATTCTCAACTCTCTTTTATCAACATATTTGCCACATTATATTCTGATTTATTCTCTAATTGCCTCCACTTGCGTTCTCGTATGTTATCTCTTATTCCTATCATCATCATTATTTCTTATCTCTTTTATCGATATTCTAATCTTTGTTTTCTTTGTTTATCATTGGATTGTTTTTTTACTTCTGTCTTTTTCTATAGTTAGTGTCTTTTATTCTTTATTTTTACGTCTATAACAACAATGTTGATGACACTCTTAATATGATATTGATAATAATAGTAAAAAACAATAATGATGAAAATATACTACTATTACTATTATGCTAATAATAATAATAATAATGTGTGTGTGTGTGTGTGTGTGTGTGTGTGTGTGTGTGTGTGTGTGTGTGTGTGTGTGTTGTGTGTGTGTGTGTGTGTGTGTGTGTGTGTGTGTGTGTGTGTGTGTGTGTGTGTGTGTGTGTGTGTGTGTGTGTGTGTGTGTGTGTGTGTGTGTGTGTGTTTGTGTGTGTATGTATAATAAGGCTGTCAGAAAGGCGGGTGTTTCGTATACTGTTTTTAAGATCAAGCAGGGAACTGATGATAACAACCTAATCTGCCAGTGAGGATGGCCTGAGGGACACTGGCAAGGAGGAAGGAGGAACAGAAGGTGGAGGAAGTGTTGGAAAGAGTGGTGGCAGGAAAGTGGTGGTGCATGTAAGTGGAGGAGGGAGTAGGAGGAGGAGGAGGTGGAGGATGAAGAAGGGATGAGGAGGATGAGGAGGGGAGGAGGAGGAAGAGAGTTAGAGAGGAGGTGGAACCGAAGGTGGAGGAAGTGTTGGAGAGAGTGGTGAGTGAGAAAGGAAGTGGTGGTGCACGTAACAGTGGAGAAGAGGAGGATGAGGAAGAAACAAAGTTAGAGAATGATGATAGTAGTGGAAAAGGAGGAGGAGAGGAGGGGCGAGGAAAGAGGAGAAGGGGGAAGACGGCTGCAGAGGAGAAGTAAAAGAAGAAGGAATTAGAAAAGGAAGAGTAGATGGTGGAGGGAAAAAAACGGTGGAGGAGGAGGAAAGGAGGAAGAAAGAGTAAGATTAAGAATGAGAAAGTGGAAGAGTCATGAATAAATATTGTCGATTATGGTAATATATAATAAGGAGAAAGCAAAGGAGACGAGAGAGAAGAGGAAGAAGAAGAAAAAGGGAAAAGAAGGAAAGATGAGAGGATTAAGAAGAATCAAGAAATGAAGAGAAAGGAAGGATGAAAGGATGATAAAATGAAAAGCAAGGAAAATAAGAAGATGAAAATAAGAAGAAGAACGGAGATGATTAAAGAAAGGATATGAGAAACGAATAGGTAAACAGGGAGAGGAATAAAGAGGAAAATGAGAAGAGAAAGACAGACAATAGAGAAGCAACGGAAGGAAAATAATAATAATAATAATAATAATAATAATAATAATAATTAACGGTTTATTGAAAGGAAGCAGCAGCCAGAAGGCTGAAAATATACAGTTACATAATAGTGAAAATAGTGAATAAGAAAGAAGGAGAAAAGACAGATAATGAAGACAGTGAGAATGAGAAGAGAATTTAAATAAAAGAGAAAGATATCGACAATGAAGGCACCCAGAATGAAAAGAGAAATTGGAGAAAAGAAAGAAAGACAGAAAATGAATGTAATGATATTGAACTGTTTATGTCAATTTATACCAAAAATTATTGCTATTGTTCTTAAATGTATATTCTTAGTAAAATGATGTAACATAATTAGTTTAGTCATCAAGTTATCATTAATAGTTTATGTAATGTAATGTAGAGGAAGTCTGATGATTTATTACAACATTGTAAATGTGTAGTGAATCTTAAAATGTCGAAACTCTATGGAAATTGAACTAAATAAGTGTGTATCGTGGTAAGGCTTTGTATGTTGTTGTAATACATTTGCCATTTTTTCGTAAATCCACATTAACTTTTAATGTTTAATGCATGATAGCTTAATGATTACAGATCATTTTGATATAACTGACTACCGATAAATAAATCAGACTACTTTATGAATTATGAATTACTGAGGGAAAGTTTTGTGGAAATTTGGAGTGTTGCAGCGAGATGTACAGGGATTAGTCGGTTCAACATGTTGACATAGTGACGTTTGAATACCGGGTAATTTGTCGTAAGTAAACTGGAACAGTGTAAATTACAATTATTAGTGAACTGGAATTGATATCAGGATTCAAACACCAGCCTCTCAGTGAGTGGAGCTGTGGAAGTCGTCATTTTGGAATCTATATTGTAAACAAGTGTTTATACCCGAGATGGTAAGATAACATTTAATATTTGTATTTTTGATCATCAGAGATTGATGTATAGATACAAACGAATTATTTAGTGGAATAAAAAAATGAGTCAGGTTGTAAACAAAGGAATTCTTTCAGTCATGTTACTATGTTTTGTGTAATTATTCTTAAAAATAATACTGATTTAATATAGTAAATAAATTGTTATAATATAATTTAACAGTGAATATATGAAAGATATTATAGTCTTTTTTATTTAAATGCATAGTAGAAAAAACAAAGTATTACTTATTATTAATGTAATTATTTAAAGTACTCTTTCCGTGAATTCATTAGCTACTTAAATAATCTGTGTAGAGTGATTTTCAGTGATTTAAAGTAAATTATTATTTTTTAATAAACTGAAAATAAACATTATTTTCAGGTTTATATCTTGGAGAAAGAGTTCGTGTGCAAGTTATGTACACAGGATTTAATATGTGAGGAGCAGTGGTAAATTTTGCCAGATTTGAGACTGAAGCTGTATATATCCCAAGGGTTGCCATGTATTTGAAAGCATACCAGTGGAAACAAACACAGTATGCATGTTTGGAACAAGAACTCGGAGGTTCAGCTAGTGAAGTTTATGTGATAAACCATAATTATTGAAAAATAAGAACATGTTCCTTTGATCATTTTTATTAATCTGATTTTCATGTGAAAATTATCTCTAGGCAGTGTATGTGTGATTTAATTATTTAATAATTATGTCTATGTATAATTATAGTATTGGTTTTACCCTCATCTTTGCAAGCAAGGAATTTCTTAGTTTCCAACCATTTTGATTGTTTCCTATTCAGTTAAGATTAACTACTTGTCTACCCTCAAAACAAATATTGCTCACCTTGTCTGGATGATGAAAGAAATAAAGCGGTAATAGTCAAAAGTATCAGTAGTACAAATCACGGCTATGGAAACTGAGTGTGAGCTAATATACCGGTAACAGTTATATTCTGATGCTTTTTTGCAATATTAATCCCAATGGCACTACACTGGTATGAGTATTTTAACCACAAGGCATTTATAACAGTTAAAAGCAATATACTTGGTGTCAATGGGTTTAATAACAACCTATGGCACTACGGGCGAATACAACAATACATAAATGACAGCGAAGAAGAAGATTAGAAAAGAAATAGAGGATGAAAGACGAAAGGAAAATGGAACTAGAGGAAGAAGAAGAAGGAAGAATAAACGAGCAGATAAAAACGAGAGAAAAATGTGAAAGATGAAAGATCGGACGAAAGAGAGGAGAAAAGGATTAGTGGGGACATGGGAGAGCTAGAGTGAGAGAGAAGGGTAAAGAGAGAGAGGAGAGAGCAACAAACATACAGACAGATAAACAGATAAATATGAATTAATAGATACGAAAGATTTCTAAACGAGATTCTCAACCCCGGAGTGGCCTTATAATAATTTTAATGGGCTCATAACGTCACGAATACTCCATAGATATATGAAGAGACTTAAGTCTGTGTTCATGAAAGGTAATTCAATTTTCTCTCCCCCTCCCCCTCTCTCTCTCTCTTCCCCCCCCTCTCTCTCTTCCCCCCCCTCTCTCTCTCTCTCTCTCTCTCTCTCTCTCTCTCTCTCTTCTCAACACTATTGGGCGTGTTCCCCATAAATAAAACAAATTAATAATAAATTGTTGTAAAAGTATCCTTAAAACAAACGGTGAATGAGAATTGGAAAATGCCTGCTTTGACAGACTTAATAAATACAGACACGTCTCATATAGGTGAAAAAATATCATTTAGATCGGGCCAGGCGGGCAGTGCGGTGACAAATACACACAGGAGAAAAGAAGAAAAATAATATCAACGTCATAGGGCGTGTATTTATAAATTTCATTGATGTTAAAACTCTTAATGACGAAAAAAATAATTTGCGATTTAAAATTAGGAGAAATTATTCATAAGTCAAAGTATTAAAAGGAGAAAAGTTTATTTTATGGAGATGGGAGAAATTATCCCAACAAAAAGCTATCTAAAGGATAAAGTATATATGTTTCCACATAAAAAAATAATAAGTAAAATATCCTGAAATAAAACACTCTCTATATATATTATTAAAACGCCCTTCATCATTATACTTATAAGGTAAAAAACTTATAATGACATGGTGGCAGGATACTTCTTCAGCGCCTTCTAGGAATAACAGCTCCTTTGTTTACACTAATTTCTTCATTTGACTTTCATTAGAGGAGATAATTTAATCAGTATTTTATAAAAATTTCAATTCTTGTTTTGTTTATATTGTAGTTATAAACTCTCTGGGTGATAGTAAACTTCGGGGTGATGGTAAGCCTGGGGTGATGGTAAAGGTGATGGCAAATTTCTGGGGTGATGGTAAACTTCAGGGGTGATGGTAAATCTAGGGGTAACAGTAAATCTGGGGTGATGGTAAACTTCGGGGTGATGGTAAATTTCTGGGGTGATGGCAAATTTCTGGGGTGATGGCAAATTTCTGGGGTGATGGTTTCTGGGTGATGGGAAATTTCTGGGGTGTTGGTAAATTTCTAGGGTGATGGTAAATCTGAAGTGATGGTAAACTTCTGGGACGATAGTAAGCTTCTGGGACTATAGTAAACCTCTGGGATGATTATAAACCTCTGGGGTCATGATTATAAACCTCTGGGGTGATGAATATAAACCTTTGGGGTGATTGTAAGCCTCTGGGGTGATGATTATAAACCTCCGGATGATTATAAACCTCTGGGATGATGGTAGACATCTGGGATGATAATAAACTCCATTTATAGTCACCGTGTCTATTTCATTACACTAAAAGCTTTCACTCCTAATTTCTGACTGTCTCCTACGCCTCTCGCTGGTAATAAACTTATCAGGCTCAAATGATTAGACTTGGGCCAAAGCCTCATAAATTGTTCTCTACTAGTTCATTCTCAACTCCGTAAGTTATTAGCTAACAACATTGAATGACACAAAACAATGACATAATTAAAATATATATAAATGAAAATTTAGAGATGAGTGGGAAGAAATTGGATGATAATTTGCCTGTTTGTATCTTGTATAATATTAAAAAATACAGAATAATATGACGTGATGAAAAATAGTATTAATAAAAGATTGAAAATTACAAATAATGATGTAGGATATGATTTACCTGGATATGAATAATTATTTATAGAGAGTTGTATTTATGGAAATTACATCTCACATCCTCTCCATACGTTATAGAAGAAAGTACCTGAGTAGTATACCGTATAAATTAGCCAGCGTGTATTGGTATATATATATATTTCTACGTTAACTATCTAAATTATGTTGATAAAGTTATGATTATGGATGTAATATTATGTTCACGAGTTTAACTTTTTCTCACGTACTGACATTGAGTAATTAGGGTAGGTAATGAACGCTGAGTGTTGCTTTAAATGAATGTGAGGATCATTAACACGTCCAATTATCTGTCATTCAAATCTTTAAAGTCTGATCCTTATTCAGCTTGTTTAAAAAGTACTTTATGTTGTAATTATGACTCAAGGTTCGAACAAAAATCTAAAATTCAACTTTTTTTTACGACTGGATTCTTAATGAGCATTTTGGAAAGTCAAAAGTAATAATAAAATTTTAAGGATGTCCGTTTTAGACTTATCAATTAATGACGGTTATTATGTAGTATTACTGTGACTTGAGTACCGAAAATATTGACTGAAAATATTAAAATATCCGGCCTATAAATGCTTAATTTTGGATTGTGTGAGTGTGAGTGTGTGTGTGTGTGTGTGTGTGTGTGTGTGTGTGTGTGTGTGTGTGTGTGTGTGTGTGTGTGTGTGAAATGCCATCTGTGTATTATGTGTGAAATATCATCTGTGTAAGTATGTTAGTGTGTGTGCTATGCCGTGGGTTGTGTGTGTGTGTGTGTAGTGTGCTGTGCTGTAATCTATTTTCACCACCTCGCTGTACGCCTCTCGCTGCAGTGCGTGTGTGTCAGGTGGCAGGTCAAAGTGCTCGAAAAGGCGGTACATTTACTCTTATGTTCCGGTTTGTTGATCCTCAGCTAAATGTCCAGTTTCGAGGCACATTTCCTATACGGTGTCGGGTCCTTATGTTTCACTGTCACAGGCTTAAAGGCTAAGGTGGGGGCAACAGAAGAAAGAGAGACAGACAGACAGAGACAGACAGACAGAAGACAGACAGACAGACAGACAAACGGAAGAAGCACAGCTACTTGTAAGGTAACTGCTGCTGGCGGTAACCGAGAGAGCTTCCTTGTAAGATAGAACAAAATTTTCATGATTACTTACTGAGGAAGTACGTTGTATCCCAGTCCTTTATCTCACTATCTCTCTGACCTTTTCTCTTTCTCTCCCATATTCGCTCAAACTATATTACTCTCTCTCTCTCTCTCTCTTTTATATATATATATATATATATATATATATATATATATATATATATATATATATATATATATATATATATATATATATATTTCCATCTCTGTCTATCTGTATTTCTGATAGTCTAAAATCAGTTAACAATGAACAATGAAACAAATCCATTCCTTCCTCTTCCTCTCTCTCCTCTCCTCCTCCTCTTTCTCTCCCCCCTCATTTTCCTTACATGATCCTTCTTGCCTATCCTACTCTCCTCTCCCCCTCTGTCTTTGTCCCCCTTATTTAGGTCAAATATCTTCTTTTCCCTTCCCTTTTCTCCATCCCTTTGTCTGTGTCTCACCATTCTCTTTCATCTTCCTTTCCCTTAAGTGACATCATTCCCGTTCACTCCCTTCCCCCTCACTCTCCTCCTTCCTTCATCCACCTCTCACTTTCTTTTGCTCAGTCTCCCTGTCTCCTCCCTCATTTTTCCATTTATCTACTACTCTCTCTCTCTCTCTCTCTCTCTCTCTCTCTCTCTTTACATCCCACTTCCCCTCCTCCCCTTTGTCCACCTCTCACAGCCACTCACTACTCTTCCAAGCGCCATTATCTCCTCTTCTCCTCCTCTTCCTCCTCCTCCTCCTCCTCCTCCTTCCTCCTCCTCCTCCTCCTTCTCCTACTCCTGTCTTAAATAGGACTCTATCTCGTTCTGTCATTGGTCTTTACCCATCTTTCTGTCGTGTTGTCTCTCTGTCCAATCTGTCTGTTTTAGTAAGGAAATGACTGTCTGTTTATCCTGTCTGTGAGGTCATAAGTCTGTGGTTTGTCTACTTTTCCTTCTTGTAATTTTTTATCTATTCCACCCAGGCACAGGTCACTGACCCACATCAGGGCTAGAGGCAAATATATATATATATATAAATCAAAGAGTATTTAACGTCAGACTCAGTATGTTTATGCTGATGTCAATAGTAGAAGAAACAATTGTAACCCTGCAATTGTATGTAAATGAGACAGAAAGTCAGATCAACTACCTGGGACTTGGTCCAACTTTTGTCTACCATTGGACAACACATTATGCTAATGCTAACCGTTTGGATGATCCAGTGGTAGCACATGCTTTCATAGCACCTCGAACATGGGCTGATAAATAATCCGACAAC
>NW_024723286.1:0-9570 GCF_018991925.1 Homarus americanus
ACACCTCACACTCCCCAGGCACTCCCTGACACTCCCTGGTACTCTCTGATACCCCAGGCACACCTCAGACACTCCCCAGGCACACCCTGACACCCAGGCACACCCCAGACACTCTGGCACACTCTGACACTCCAGGCACACCGCTGACACTGCAGGTACACCTCCTGACACCCATGCACACCTGACACCCCAGGCACACCTGACACCCCAGGCACACCTCAGATACCCAGGTACCCCCAGATACCCCAGGCACACCCCAGACACTCCCAGGCACACCTCCGACACTCCCAGGCACACCTCTGACACTCCCAGATACACCTCTGACACTCCCAGGCACATCTCTGACACTCCCAGGCACACCTCTGACACTCCCAGGCACACCTCTGACAGTCCCAGGTACACCTCTGACACTGCCAGGCACCTCTGTCACTCCCTGATACACCTCTAACACTCCCAGGCACCGCTGACACCCCAGGCACACCGCTGACACTGCCAGTCACACCTCTGACACCCAGGTACATCTCTGACACCTCCCAGGCACTCCACTGACATTCCCTGGTACACCTCTGACACCAAAGTGCACCTCTGACACTCAGCTGCACCTCTGACACCCTAGGCACACCTCTGACACCCCAGGCACACCTCAGACGCAATCAGGCACACCCTCCTGACACTCCCCAGGCACACCTCTGACACTCCCAGGCACACCTCTGACACTCCCAGGCACACCACACCCCAGGCACCACCGACATTCCATTCATTAATTTGCAGGTACACCGCCGACACCTCTGCCAGGTACACCTCCTGACACCCCAAGGGGCACACCTCCGGACACCCCAGTGCCACCTCACACCCCCCAGGTACACCCTGACACTCCAGGCACACTCTGACACTCCCAGGCACACCTCTGACACTCCCCAGGCACACTTCTCACACTCCCAGGCACACCTCGACACTCCCAGGCACACCTCTGACACTCCTAGGCATTCCTCTGACACTCCCTGTCACACCTGACATTCCCAGGCACACCTCTTCACCGCCTGGCTCTCCCCTGACACTCCCAGCCACATCTCAGACACCCCAAGCACACCCCAGACACCCC
The DNA here is from genome assembly GCF_018991925.1 of Homarus americanus. Taxonomy (NCBI): domain Eukaryota; kingdom Metazoa; phylum Arthropoda; class Malacostraca; order Decapoda; family Nephropidae; genus Homarus; species Homarus americanus. The sequence continues at coordinate 1,103 of NW_024723286.1, forward strand.
AGGCACACCCCTGACACTCCCAGGCACACCTCAGACACCCCAGGTTCACCCTCTCACACCCCAGGCACACCTCTCACACTCCCAGGCACTCCCTGACACTCCCTGGCACTTCTCTGATAATTCCCCAGGCACACCCCAGACACTCCCCAGGCACACCCCAGACACCCCAGGCACACCCCAGACACTCCCAGGAATACTTCTGACACTAGGCCCGCTGACACTGCCAGGCACACCCCTGACACCCATGCACACCTCCGACACCCCAGGCACACCTCTGACACCCCAGGCACACCTCAGACACTCCCAGGCACTCCCCACACCCCAGGCACACCCCAGACACTCCAGGCACACCTCCGACACTACCAGGCACACCTCTGACACTCCCAGACACACCTCTGACACTCCGGCAAACCTCTGACACTCCATACCCACTGACATTCTCTGGCACACCTCTGACACTCCTAGGCACACGTCCCAGACACCTCTGAGCCAGGTACATCTCTGACACCCCAGGCACACCTCTGACACTCCCAGGTACACCTCTGACACCTGAGGCACACCCTGACACTCCTAGGCACTCCCTCTGTGACTCTGATACACCCCTAACACCCCAGGTGCACCGCTGACACTCCCAGGCACACCTGACACTGCTGCTTACACCAGACACCAGGCACACCTCAGACACTGCCAGGCACACCTCTGACACCTGAGGCACACCTCTGACACTCCCAGGTACACCTCTGACACTCCCAGGCACACCTTGACACTCCCATGCAAACATCTGACACTTCAGGCACACCTCTGCCACACCCTCTGACACTCCCCAGGTACTCCACCGACATTCCCTGGTACACCTCTGACACTCCCAGGACACACGTCCGACACCCCAGATACACCCCTGACATTCCCAGGCACATCTCTGACACTCCCCAGGCACACCTCTGACACCCCAGGTACACCTCTGACACCCCCAGGCACACCTCTGACACTCCCCAGGCACACCTCTGACACCCCAGGCACACCTCTGACACTTGTAGGCACTCCTCTGTCACTCCCCTAGACACCCCAACACTCCCAGGTACCGCTGACACTGCAGGTACACCGCTGATCCAGTTACACCCCTCAGACACCCAGGCACACCTCAGACACTGCCAGGCACACCTCAGACACCCCAAGTACACCTCAGACACCCCTGCACCCCACACCCCATGCACCACACCCCTAGGCACACCCCTGACACCCAGGTACACTCCCAGACACAATCAGGCACACCGCTGACACTCCCAGGTACACCTCTGACACTTCCAGCACACCTCTGACACTCCCCAGGCACACCTCCTGACACTCCCCAGGCACACCTGCGACATTCCCCAAGGCCACCTCTCACACTCCCAGGCACACCTCCGACACTCCCAGACACACAGCTGACACTCCCAGACACCTCTGACACTCCCAGGCACACCTCTGACACTCCCAGGCACACCTCTGACACTCCCAGGCACACCTGACACTCCCAGGACACACCTTGACACTCCCAGTTACACCTCTCACACTCCCAGGCACACCTCCGACACTCCCAGGCACACCTAAGACACCATCAGATACACCTGACAATCCCAGGCACACCCCTGACACCCCAGGTACACCTCCAGACTCAATGTGCACCTCTGACACCCCAAGTGCACCTCTGACACTCTTAGGCACCTCTGACACCCCAGGCACACCTCAGACACAATCAGGCACACCGCTGACACCCCAGGTACACCTCCTGACACTCCCAGGCACACCCTGGACACCCCAGGCACACCTTCTCACACTCCCAGGTGCACCGCAGACACTCCCAGGCACACCTCTGACACTCCCCAGGGACACCGCTGACACTGCCAGGTACACCACTGACACTCCATTTACACCTCCGACACTCCCAGGTACAACCTCTGACACTCCCCAGGTACACCCCAGACACTCCCAGGCACACCCCAGATACCCCAGGCACACCCCAGACACCCCAGGCACACCTCCGACATTCCCAGGTACACCTCTGACACTCCCAGGCACACCTCTGACACCCCAGGCATACCTCTGACTCTCCGAGGCACACCTCTGACACTCCCGGTACACCTCTGACAATTCCCAGGCACACCACTGACATTCCCTGTTACACCTCTGACACTCCAAGGTGCACCTTGACACTCCCAAGTGCACCTCTGACAATCCTAGCACATCTCTGACACTCCCAGGTACACCTACACCACTCAGACACCGCTGACAATCCCAGGTACACCTCTGACACTCCAGGGACACTTCTGACACCCCCAGGCACACCTCTGACACTCCCAGGCACTTCCCACACCCCAGGCACACCTCCGACACTCCCCAGGTACACCTCTGACACTCCTAGGCATTCCTCTGACACTCCCTGTTACACCCACATTCCCAGGCACACCTCTTTCACTGCCTGGTCTCTCCCCGACACTCCCAGCCACATCTCAGACACCCCACACACCCCAGACACCCCAGGCACACCTCCACACCCCAGGCACACCCCAGACACCAGGTTCACCTCACACCTGGTGCACACCTCTCACACTCCCAGGCACTCCTGCACACCCTGGTACTCTCTGATACCCAGGCACACCCCAGACACCCCAGCACCTCAGACACCCCAGGCACACCCCAGACACCAGGCATTCTGACACCCACAGGCACACACACTGCCAGGCACACCTCTGACACCTGCACACTGACACCCCAGGCACACCTCTGACACTCCCCAGGCACACCTCAGATACTCCCAGGCACCCCCAGATTCTCCCAGGCACACCCAGACACTCCCAGGCACACCTCCGACACCCCAGGCACACCTCTGACACCCCCAGATACACCTCTGACACCCCAGGCATCCCCTGACACTCCCAGGCACACCTCTGACACTCCCAGGCACACCTCTGACAGTCCCAGGTACACCTCTGACACTGCTAGGTACCTCTCTGTCACTCCTGATACACCTCTACACTCCCGGTGCACCGCTGACACCCCAGGCACACCGCTGACACTGCCAGTTACACCTCTGACACTCCCAGGCATCTCTGACACTCCCCAGGCACTCCACTGACATTCCCTGGCACACCTCTGACACTCCAAAGTGCACCTCTGACACTCCCAAGCACCCTGACACCCAGGCACACCTCTGACACCCCAGGCATCACCCACACAATCAGACACCGCTGACACTCCCAGGCACCCCATCTGGTGGCACCTCTGACACTCGGCACACCTTTGACACTCCCGGTACCCACTGACACTCCCAGGCACACTGTCACCCCCAGGCACACCCTGACACTCCCCAGGCACACCTCACCCCTGGGTCCCCCACACCCCAGCCACTCAGAGACACCCCTGCACACCCCAGATACCCTAGGCACACCTCTGGGACACCCCTGGTGCACCCCAGACACCCCAGGTTCACCCTCACACTCCGCACACCCTCACACTCCCAGGCACCTCTCCGACACCCCTGGCACTTCTCTGATACCCAGGCACACCCTCTCAGACACCCAGGCACACCCCAGACACCCCTGTGTACACCTCTGCACCCCAGGCAACTTCTGACACCCCAGGCACACCGCCAACACTGCCAGGCACACCCCCCTGACACTCCATGCACACCTCCGACACCTTCCATGCACACCTCTGGCACCCCATGTACACCTCAGACACCCCAGGTACACCCCAGATACTCCCAGGCACACCCCAGACACCCCAGGCACACCTGCGACACTCCCAGGAACACCTCTAACACCCCAGGCACACCTCTGACACCCCAGGCACACCTCTGACTCTCCCAGGCACACATCTCTGACACCCCCATGTAAACCCTGACACCCCAGATACCCACTGACATTCCCTGGGTACACCTCTGACACCCCAGGCACACGTCCCTGACACCTCCTGACACTGCCAGGCACATCTCTGACACCCCAGGCACACCTCTGACACCCCAGGCACACCCTCTGACACCTGAGGTGCCACCTCTGAACACCCCAGGTACCCTCTGTGACCCCTTGACACCCTTTAGTCATTCTCCCCAGGCACCGCCGACACTCCAGGCACACCGCCGACACTGCCAGCCACACCTCACAGACACTGCCAGTGCCACCCCAGACACTGCCAGGCACACCTCTGACACCTGAGGCACACCCCTGACACCTTTCTAGGCACACCTCTGACACTCCCAGGCACACCTTGACACCCCCATGTAAACCTCTGACACTCCCAGGCACACCCTGACACCCCAGCCACACCTCCACACCCAGGCACTCCACTGACATTCCCTGGCACACCTCTGACACCCAGGCACACGTCCTGACACCCCACACCTCTGACATTCCCCAGGCACATCTCTGACACTCCCAGGTGGCACACCTCTGAGACCACAGGCACACCTCTGACACCCCAGGCACACCTCTGACACCCCAGGCACACCTCTGACACCCCAGGCACACCTCTGACACTTGTAGGTACTCCTCTGTCACCCCGATACACCTCTAAGCAACTGCCGACACTGCAGGCACACCGCTGACACTGCCAGTCACACCTCAGACACGCCAGGCACACCCCAGGACACTGCCAGGCACACCTCAGACACTCCTGGGCACACCTCTAGACACCCTATGTGTCTTCTGACACTCCCAAGTGCAATTCCTGACACTCCTGTAGCACACCCCTGACACTCCCCAGGCACACTTCAGACACAATCAGGTACACCGCCACACTCCCTGTGCACACCCCCTGACACTTCCCAAGCACACCTCCCTGACACCCCAGGCACACCTCCGATACCCCAGGCACACTCCCATGACATTCCCAAGTACACTTCTCACACCCCAGGCACACCTCCGACACTCCCAGATACACAGCTGACACTCCCAGACACCCTCTGACACTCCCAGGTACACCTCTGACACCCCAGGCACACCTCTGACACTCCCCAGGCACACCTCTGACACTCCCCAGGCACACTTTTGACACTCCCCAGTCACACCCTCACACTCCCAGGCACACACCTCCGACACTCCCAGCACCTAAGACACCACCAGATACACTGCTGACAACCCCAGGCACACCTGACACCCCAGGCACACCCTCAGACTGCCAATGTGCACCTCTGACACTCCCAAAGTGCATCTCTGACACTCTTAGCACACCCCTGACACCCCAGGCACACCTCAGACACAACCAGGCACATCATGACATTCCCCAGGCACACCTCCGACATCCCCAGGTACAATTCCCTGGACACCCCAGTACACTTTCACACCCCAGGTGCACTGCAGACACTCCCCAGGCACACCTCTGACACCTCTAGGACACCGCTGACACTGCCAGGCACACCACTGACACCCATTTACACCTCCTGACACTCCCAGGCACCTCTGACACTCCCCAGGCACACCCCAGACACCCCAGGCACACCCTGGTGATACCCCAGGCACACCCCAGACACTCCCCAGGCACACCCTCCGACATTCCCAGGCACACCTCTGACACTCCCAGGCACCTCTGACACCAGGCATACCTCTGACTCTCCGAGGCACCCTGACACTCCCCAGGCACACCTCTGACACTCCCAGGCACACCACTGACATTCCCTGTCACACTTGATACCTGCTGTGCACCTTGACACTCCCAAAGTGCACCCTGACAATCCTAGGCACACCTTGACACCCCAGGCACACCCAAGACACCACATCAGACACACCACACAACCCAGGTACACCCCTGACACTACCAGGCACACTTCTGACACTCTGAGGCACACACCTTCACACTCCCAGGTACAACCCCTGACACCTGTGCACACCTCTTACACTCCCAGGCACCCTGGCACTGCCAGTACACCTCTGACACTCCCAGGCACACCTCCGATAATTCCCAGGCATAACCCACACTCCCAGGTGTACACCTCTCTGATAATTCCAGGCACTCCTTGAATTCCCCTGGTTCACCTCTGAGAGACTCCCAGGCACTCTGACAGTCCCCCAGTACACCTCCGATATTCCCAGCTGCCACCTGATATTCCCCAGGCACACCTCCATGATATTCCCAGGCACACCTTGAGACTCCCAGGCACTTCACACTCCCTGCATACCTCTGACATTCCCCAGGCACACCCTCTGACACCCAGCAGGCACACTCCTGATACCCCAGGCATGGCCTCTGACACCCCCAGGTCCGCCTCCGACACTCCCAGTACAACTCCGACCCCAGGTACACTTCTGACATCCCAGGCACACCTCTGACACTCCCAGATACACCTCTGGACACTCCAGGTACATCTTCTGACACTTAGTGCCAATCTTTTGACACTCCTAGGTAAAACCCTGACACCCCAGGTACACTTGACACTCTAGGCACTCCACACACACACATTCCCTGACATTCTTGCAGGCACACGTCCGACACTCCCACACCTCTGACATTCCCAGGCACATCTCTGACACCCCAGGCACACCCTGACACTCCCCAGGCACACCTCCCTGACACTCCCAGGTACTCCTCTGACACTCCCAGGCACACCTCTGACACTCCCAGGCACACCTCCCTGACACTTGTGGTGCATTCTGTCACCCTGATACACCTCTGCACACTCCCAGGTGCACTGCTGACACTCCCCAGGCACACCGCTGACACTGCCAGTTACACCCCAGACACTGCCAGCACCTCAGGACACCGCCAGGCACATCCCCAGACAATCCCAGGCACACTCCCAGACACCCCAAGGTGCACCTGACACCCCAAGTGCACCTCTGACACTCCTAGGCACACCTCTGACACCCCAGGCATGCACTTCAGACACAATCAGCCTCTGTCACTCCTGATACACCTCCTAACACTCACAGGTGCACCGCTGACACTCCCAGGTACACCGCTGACACTGCCACTTACACCTCAGACACTGCCAGGTACACCTCAGTCACTGCCAGGTACACCTCAGACACTCTCAGGTACACCTCAGACTCGCCAAGGTGCACCTCACACTTACTCCAAGCACCTCTGACACTCCCAGGCACACCTCAGACACAATCAGGTACACCATGACACTCCCAGGTACACCTCCGACACTCCCAGGAACACCTAGAGACACTCCCAGGTACACTTCTCCACACTCCCAGGTGCCCCAGACACTCCCAGGCACACCTCTGACACTCCCAGGACACCACTGACACTGCCAGGTACACCACTGACACTCATTACACCTCCGACACTCCCAGGTACACCTCCTGACACTCCCAGACCCCAGACACTCCCAGGTACCACCCAGATACTCCCAGGACACCCCAGACACTCCTGGGCACCTCCGACATTCCCAGGTACCTCTGACACTCCCAGGTACACCTCTGACACTCCCAGGCCTCTGACTCTCCGGGTACACCTCTGACACTCCCAGGTACCTCTGACACTCCCAGGTACACCACTGACATTCCCTGTTACACCTCTGACACTCCAAGATGCACCTTTGACACTCCCAAGTGCACCTCTGACAATCCTAGGCACACCTCTGAACCTCCCAGGTACACCTAAGACACCATCAGATACACCGCTGACAATCCCAGGTACACCTCTGACACTCCCAGGTACACCTCAGACTCGCCAATGTGCACCTCTGACACTCCCAAGTGCACCTCCCCACACTCATACACCTCTGACATTCCCAGGTACCTCAGACACAATCAGGTACACCGCTGACACTCCCAGGTACACCTCCGACTCCCAGGTACACCTCGGACACTCCCAGGTACACTTCTCACACTCCCAGGTGCACCGCAGACACTCCCAGGCACACCTCCTGACACTCCCAGGGACACGCAGACACTGCCAGGTACACCACTGACCTCCATTACCTGACACTCCCAGGTACACTCTGACACTCCAGTACACCTCAGACACTCCCAGGTACACCCAGATACTCCCAGGTACACCCAGACACTCCCAGGCACACCTCCCGACATTCCCAGGTACACCTCTGACACTCCCAGGTAACACCTCCAGACACAATCAGGTACACCGCTGACACTCCCAGGTACACCTCCGACACTCCCAGGCACACCTCCGGACACTCCCAGGACACCTTCTCACACTCCCAGGTGCACCACTGGCACTCCCAGGCACATCTCTGACACTCCCAGGGACACCGCTGACACTGCCAGGTACACCACCTGACACTCATTTACACCTCCGACACTCAGGTACCTCTGACACTCCCAGGTCACAACTCAGACACTCCCAGGTGCACACCCCACACACTCCCAGGTACACCCCAGACACTCCCACATGCACACCTCTGACACTCCCAGGTACACCTCTGACTCTCCGGCACACCTCTGACACTCCCAGGTACACCTCTGACACTCCCAGGTCACTGACATTCCCTGTTACCCGACACTCCAAGGTGCTTTGACACTCCC
>NW_024723287.1:0-47255 GCF_018991925.1 Homarus americanus
TAGACCTCTGACACATCGAGGTTCACCCTTGACACTCCCAGGCACAGCCCACATCCCCAGCACACCCTGACACTCCCAGCACACTGCTGACACACCCAGGCACTCCCGACACTCTGGCACAGCTTGACACTCCCCAGGCACACCTCCGACACTCCCCAGGCACAGCTCCACACTCTGTACACCTTGACACTCCCAAGCACACCGCCGACACTCCCCAGGCACTCCTCTGACACCCCTAGCACAGCCTGACACTCCCAGGCACATCTGACACTCCCCAGGCACACATCTGACACCCAGTTCACACCTCCGACACTCCCAGTTACACACCCTGACACTCCCAAGGCCACCCAGACACTCCCCAGGTACACGTCCGATAACCCCAGGCACACCCTGACACACCAGCACCCACTGACACTCCAGGTACACCCCAGACAATTCTAAGACACACCCCATACACTCCCAGCAACACCCCAGACACCCCCAGGCACACCCCTCACTCTGCACACACACTCACAGGCACACATCTGACACCCCAGGCCACACCTGACACCCCAAGCCACACCCCCTGACACTCCCACTGCGTCACCCCAGCACATCCCACCACCCCAGCACACCCTCTGAAACTCCCAAGCACACACCACCGACACTCCCAGGTACCCTCTGACACCTGGGCACAGCTTGACACTCCCCAGGCACACATCTGACACCCCCAGGCACACACATCTGACACCCCAGCCACACCTCCGACACTCCCAGCTTCACACCCCCTGACACTACCAGGCACACCCCTGATAAATCCCCAGGAACACCCTGACACCCCCAGGTCCACCTCCTGACACCCCAGGCACACCAATGACACCCCCAGGCACACCTCTTGCCAACTCCCCAGGTACACCTCTAACACCCCCCCAGGCACACCCAGACACCCAAGGCACACCTCTCACACCCCCAGGCACACCCTGACACCCTCACACCCCACACACTCCCCAGCACACCCCTGACATCCCAGGCACACCCCTGACACTCCCAGCCCCCTGACACTCCCAGGTACATCTCTGACACTCCCAGGCACACCCTGTGACACTCCCAGGCACACGTCCGACACCCCAGGTACACCTTTGACATTCCCAGGTACACCCCTGACACTCCCAGGCACACCTCAGACACCCCAGGTCCACCACACCCCTGGCACACCTCTGATGCCCGTACACCTCTGATACTCCCCAGGCACACCTCTCTGACACCTCCAGGCACACCTGACACCCCGTGCACAGCCCAACACTCCCAGGTGCACACCTCTGACACTCCCAGGCACACTGCTGACACTCACCAGGCACTCCCCTGACACCCCGGCACAGCTTGACACTCCCAGGCACACCTCCGACACCCAGGTACACTCCAATACCCCAGGCACACCCTGACACCCAGGCACACCGCTGACACTCCCAGGCACTGACACTCCTGGCACACCTCTGACACTCCCCAGGCACACATCTGACACTCCCAGGCACACATCTGACACCCCCAGTTACACCTCCGACACTCCCAGCCACACCCTGACACCACCAGGCACACCCCTGATACCCCAGGCACACCTCTGACACCTCCAGGCACCTCTGACACCCCAGGCACACCTGACACTCCCAGCACACCTCTGACACTCCCCAGGCACACCTCTGACACCACTTCAGTCACACCCTGACACCCCCAGGTACCTCCTTTGACACTCCCAGACACTCCTCTGACACCCCAGGCACACCTCTGACACTCCCAGGTACACCCCTCAGACACTCAGGCACACCCCTGACACCCCAGGCACACCTCTGACACTCCCCAGGCACACCTCTAACACCCCAGGTACACATCCAGACACCCCAGGCACAACCCCCGCACACCTGGCACACCTCTCCTGTCACACCTCTGACAATCCAGTTACACCCTGACACTCCAGGCACACCCCTGACACTACCAGGCACACTCTGATACTCCCAGGAACACCTCTGACACCTCCAGGTTCACCTCTGACACTCCCAGGCACACCAATGACACTCCAGGCACACCCCTGACACTCCAGGCACACCACTGACACCATCAGGTCACACCTCTGACACCCCAGGTAATCCTGACACTCCCAGGCACCTCTGACACTCCAGGCACACCTCATACACCCCCAGGGCACACCTCTGACACCCCAGGCACACCTCCTGACACTCCCCAGGCACACCTTTAACACCCAGGCACATCCCACCACCCCAGGCACACATCCGACACTCACAAACCTGACACCCCATGCACACCTCCGATACCCCAGGCACACCCCTGACACTCCCCAGGCACACCGCTGACACTCCCCAGGCACTCCTCTGACACCCCAGGCACCCTCTGACACTCCCAGGCACATCTCTGAAACGCCCAGGTACACCTCTGACACCCCTGCACGCCTGACACTCCCACCCCACCTCCGACCATCCCTGTTACACGCCTGACACTCCCAGGTACTCCTCTGACTCCCGGCACAGCCTTGACACCCTGGCACACATCTGACACTCCCAGGCACACATCTGACACTCCCCAGTCACACCTCCCACTCCCAGTTACACCCCCTGACACTAGGTACACCCCTGACAATCCCAGGAACACCCTGACACTCCCAGGCACACCTCTGATACCCCAGGCACATCTTGACACCCCAGGTACACCCTCAGACACCCCAGGCACACCTCTCACACCCCAGGCACACCTCCCAACACCCCAGGCACACCCCAGACACCCCAGGCACACCTCTCACACCTCAGGCACACCTCCGACACCCCAGGCACAGCCCAACACTCCCCAGCACACCTCTGACACCTGGCACACCGCTGACACCCCAGGCACCCACTGACACCCCGGCACAGCTTGACACCCAGGCACACATCTGACACCCCAGGCACACACCCTGACAACTTGAGCCACACCCCACACCCCAGTCACACCCCTGACACTGGCACACCCCTGACACTGGCACACCTCTGACACCCCAGGCACACCTCTGACACTCCAGGTTTCACTGACTCTCCCAGGTACACCAATGACACTGGCACACCTCTGACACTCCTCAGGTACACCACTGACACCATCAGGCACACATCTGACACCCCCCAGGCACCCTTGACGCTCCCAGGCACCTCTGACACACTCCAGGCACACCCACACACCCCGGCACACCCCAGACAACTCAGGCACACCCCTGACACTGGCACACCCCAACACCACCTGCGCCACCCCAACACCTCAGGCACACATCCGACACCCCAGGCACACCTCCGACACCCCAGGCACACCTGATACCCCAGGCACACCTCTGACACTCCAGGTACACCGCTGACACTAGTGCACCTCTGACACTCCCAGGTACCTCTGACACCCTGGACATCTCTGACACTTGCACACCTCTGACACCCTAGTGTACGCCTCTCTGACACTCCCACTTTCACCTCTCCGACCTACCACATGCCCCTGACACTCCCAGGTACCTCTGACTCTCCTGCACAGCTTAGACACTCTCAGGCAAACATCTGACACCCAGGCACACATCTGACACTCCCAAGTTACACCTCCGACACCTGTCACACCCCTGACCCCAGGCACACCCCTGACACCCCAGGCACACCTCTGACACCCCAGGCACACCCCAGACACCCCAGGCACACCCCAGACACCCCAGGCACACCTCCCCACACTGGCACACCCCCCAACACTCTGTGCACACCAGACACCCCAGGCACACCTCTCACACCAGGCACACCTCTGTCACCCCCAGTACCCTGTTACAGTCCCTGGTATTTCTGACACCTCCCCATTCCACTGACACCCCAGGCACACCTTTAACACTCCCCTGGCACACCTCTACCACTCCCCAGGCACACATCCGACACTCCCAGGCACAACCCGACACCCAGGCACACCTGATACTCCCCAGGCACACCTCTGTCACCCCAGGCACACCGCTGACACTCCCAGGCACTCCTCTGACACTCCCAGGTACCCTCTGATACTCCCAGGCACATCTCTGAAACCCCAGGTACACCTCTGACACTCCCCAGGCACGCCCCTGACACTCCCCACCCACACCTCCGACCTCCTGTTACAACTCTGACACCCCAAGTCCCTCCTCTGACCTCCTGCCAGCTTGACACCCAGGCACACACTGACACACCCCAGGTACATCTCTGAAACGCCCAGGTACACCTCTGACACCCCAGGTACGCTCTGACACTCCCCACCCACACCTCCGACCATCCCTGTTACACGCCTGACACTCCCAGGTACTCCTCTGACTCTCCCGCACAGCTTGACACTCCCCAGGTACACATCTGACACTCCCCAGGCACACATCTGACACTCCAGTTACACCTGACACTCCCAGTTACACCCCTGACACTCCCAGGCACACCCCTGACAATCCCAGGAACACCCCTGACACCCCAGGCACACCTCTGATACCCCAGGCACCTCTGACACCCCTGCACACCCCAGACACCCCAGGCACACCTCCCCACACTCGGCACACCCCAACACTCCCAGGCACACCCCAGACACCCCAGGCACACCTCTCACACTCTAGGCACACTCTCCGACACTTACAGCAAGCCCAATACCCCAGCACACCTCTGACACTCCCAAGCACACCGCTGACACTCCCAGGCACGACACCCCTGGCACAGCTTTGACACTCCCAGGCACACATCTGACACCCCCAGGCACACACCTGACACCTCGAGTTACACCTGACACTCCAAGTCACACCCCTGACACCCCAGGCACACCCCTGACACTTAGGTACACCTCTGATAATTCCCAGGCACACCTCTGACACCCAGGTTTACACTTTGACTCTCCCCAGGCACACCAATGACACTTGCACACCTCTGACACTCCAGGCACACCACTGACACTATCAGGTACACATCTGACACCCCAGGCACCCTTGACGCTCCCCAGGCACTTGACACCTCCAGGCACACCCCACACCCCCAGGCACACCCCAGACACCCCCAGGCACACCTGACACCCCCAGGCACACCTTAACACTACCTGGCACACCCCAACACTCTCAGGCACACATCCGACACCCCCAGACACACCTGACACTCCCAGGCACACCTCCGATACCCCAGGCACACCTCTGACACTCCCAGGCACACGCTGACACCCCAGGTACTCCTCTGACACCCCAGGCACCCTCTGACACCTAGGCACATCTCTGACACTCCCCAGGCACACCTCCTGACACCCCAGGCACGCCCTGACACTCCCACCTCACCTCCGACCCCCCCAGTACGCCCCTGACACTCCCAGGTACACCCCTGACACTCCCCAGGCACGCCTCTGATACTCCCACCTCACCCTCCGACCCTACCAGTACGCCCTGACACTCCCAGGTACTCCTCTGACTCTCCAGGCACAGCTTAGACACTCCCAGGCAAACATCTGACACCCCGGGCACACATCTGACACCCAGTGTACACCTCCGACACTCCCAGTCACACCCCTGACACACCCCAGGCACACCCCCTGACATCCCCAGGCACACCCTGACACCCCAGGCACATCTCTGACATCCCAGGCACACCCCAGACACCCAGGCACACCCCACACCCCAGGCACACCCCAACACTCCCCAGGCACACCCCAGACACCCTGCACACCTCACCCCAGGCACACCTCTGTCACCCCAGGCACTCCTGTTACAGTCCCTGCATTTCTCTGACACCTCCCCAGGCACTCCACTGTCACCCCAGGCACACCGCTGACACTCCCAGGTACCTCTGACACTCCCAGGTACCCTCTGATAATTCCCAGGCACATCTCTGAAACCCCAGGCACACCCTCTGACACTCCCAGGCACGCCCCTGACACCCCACCCACACCTCCGGACCTCCCTGTTACACCCCTGACACTCCCAAGTCCTCCTCTGACTCTCCTGGCACAGCCTTGACACCCCAGGCACACATCCACACCCCAGGCACACATCTGACACCCCAGTCACACCTCCGACACCTGTGCACACCCCTGACACCCTCAGGCACACCCCACACTTGGCACACCCCTGACACCCCAGGCACACCTCTGATACCCCAGGCACATCTCTGACACCCCAGGCACACCCCAGACACACCCCAGGCACACCCTCACACCCAGGCACACCCCACACCCCAGGCACACCCCAGACACCCCCAGGCACACTTCACACCCCAGGCACACCTGACACCCCAGGCACAGCCCACACTCCCAGCACACCCTGACACTCCCAGGCACACCGCTGACACTCCCAGGCACTCCTCTGACACCCCTGCACAGCTTGACACCCCAGGCACACATCTGACACCTGCACACACCTGACACCCCAGTTACACCTCCGACACTCCCACACCGACACCCCAGGCACACCCCTGACACTAGGGCACACCTCTGATACTCCCCAGGTGACACCTCTGACACCTCCAGGTTTTCCTTGACACTCCCAGGCACACCAATGACACTCCCCAGGCACACCCCTGACACTCTCAGGCACACCACTGACACCATCAGGCACACCCCTGACACTCCCAGGTACCCCCTTTGACGCCCCAGGCACCCTCTCTGACACTCCAGGCACACCCCATACACCCCAGGCACACCCCAGACACCCCAGGCACACCTCTGACACCCCAGGCACACCTTTAACACTCCCCTGGCACACCCCAACACCTCAGGCACACATCCGACACCAGGCACACCTCCCGACACTGGCACACCTATAATCCAGGTACACCTCTGATACTCCCAGGCACACCCCGACAATTCTGCAGGTACCTCTGACACTCCCAGGCACCCCCTCTGACACCCCAGGCACATCTCTGACACTCCCCAGGCACACCCTGACACCCCAGGCACGCCTCTGATACCCCACTTTCACCTCCGACCCTACCCAGTTACGCCCCTGACACTCCCCAGGCACTCCTCTGACTCTCCCAAGTACAGCTTAGACACTCTCCAGGCAAACATCTGACACTCGGCACACATCTGACACCCAGCCACACCTCCGACACCCCAGTTACCCCTGACACTGGTACAACCCTGACACTTGCACACTGATATCCCAGGCACATCTCTGACACCCCAGGCACACCTCCAGACACTCCCCAGGCACACCTCTCACACCCCAGGCACACCCCCAACACCCCCAGGCACACCCCAGACACCCCAGGCACACCTCCTCACACCCCAGGCACACCTCTGCTCCCAGGTACTCCTGTTACAGTCCCTGGTATTTCTCTGACACTCCCAGTACTCCACTGACACTCCCTGGAACACTGGACCTCCCCAGGCACACCCCAGACACCCCAGGCACACCCCAGACACCCCTGCACACCCCAGACCCCAGGCACACCTCCCACACCCCCAGGCACCTCTGTCACCCCAGGCACTCCTGTTACAGTCCCTGCATTTCTCTGACACCCCAGGTACCCTCTGCCACCCCAGGCACACCTCAGACACCCCCAGGCACACCCCACATCTCCCAGGCACACCCCCTGACACTCCCCAGGCACACCCCCTGACACTTGAGGGCACCCTCTGACACCCCAGGCACACCGTGACACCCCAGGCACACGTCCGATACCCCAGGCACACTCCTTGACATTCCCAGGCACTCCACTGAGACACCCCAGGCACACCCCAGACACCCCCACACCCCTGAGACACCCAGGCACACCCCAGACACTCCCAGCAACATCTCTGACACTCCCAGGCACACCTCTGCCACCCAGGCACACCTCTGACACTCCCCAGGTACACCTCAGACACCCCAGGTAGTCCAATGACACCTGGCACACCTCTGATACTCCAGGTACACCTCTGATACTCCCAGGCACACCTCTGACACATCGAGGTTCACCTTGACACCCTGGCCACAGCCCACACTCCCCAGCACACATCTGACACTCCCAGGCACACCGCTGACACACCAGGTCCCCCTGACACTCCTGGCACAGCTGACACACTCCCAGGTACACCTCCGACACTCCCCAGGCACAGCCCAATGCTCCAGTACCACTTTGACACTCCCCAAGCACACCGCTGGCACTCCCAGTACCTCTGACACTCCTGGCACAGCTTGACACCCCCAGGCACACATCTGACACTCCCCAGGCACACATCTGACACCCCCAGCCACACCTCCTGACACCCAGTCACACCCCCTGACACTCCAGGCACACCTCCAGACACTAGGCACACGTCCGATACCCCAGGCACACTTTGACATCCCTGGTGCACTCCACTGACACCGGCACACCCCAGACACTCCCAGGCACACCTCAGACACTCCAGGCACACCCCAGACACCCAGCAACATCTCTGACACTCCCAGGCACACCTCTGCCACCCTGGCACAGCTTGACACCAGGTACACACATCTAACACCCCAGGCACACATCTGACACCTGCCACACCCCTGACACCCAGGCACACCTCCGACACTCCCAGGCACAGCTTCAATACCCCAGCACACCTTGACACTCCCAAGCACACCGCTGACACTCCCCAGGTACCCTCTGACACCCCAGGCACAGCTTTGACACCCCAGGCACACATCTGACACTCCCAGGTACACATCTGACACTCCCAGCCACACCTCCGACACTCCCCAGTTACACCCCTGACACCTACAGGCACACCTCTGATACCCCCAGGTACACCTCTGACACTCCAGGTTCACTCTTGACACTCCCAGGCACACCAATGACACTTGCACACACCTCTGACACTCTCAGGCACACCACTGACACCATCAGGCACACCCCTGACACTCCAGGTACCCCTTGACGCCCCAAGTACCCTCTGACACTCCAGGCACACCACACACTTCCAGGCACACCCCAGACACTCCCAGGCACACCCTGACACCTGAGGCACACCTTAACACCCCTGGCACACCCCAACACTTGCACACACATCCGACACTCCCAGGCACAACCTGACACCTAGGCACACCTCCTGATATCCCAGGCACACCTCTGACACTCCGGCACACCGCTGACACCCCAGGCACACCTCTGACACTCCCAGGTACTCCTCTGACACTCCCCAGGCACATCTGACACCCCAGGCACACCTCTGACACCCCACATGCCTCTGACACTGCACTTACACCTCCGACCCTCCCTGTTACACCCCTGACACCCCCAGGCACTCCTCTGACTCTCCCGGGCACCCTTTGACACTCCCCAGGCACACATCTGACACCCCCAGGCACACATCTGACACCCCAGCCACACCTCCGACACCCCAGCCACACCCTGACACCCCAGGCACACCCCTGACACCCCAGGCACACCTCGACACCCCAGGCACATCTCCACCCCAGGCACACCCCAGACAACTCTGCACACCTCCACACCCCAGGCACACCTCTGTCAACTGCACTCCTGCTTGGCATTTCTCTGACACTCCCCAGGCACTCCACTGATACCCCTGCACACCCTGACACCCCAGGCACACCCCAGACACCCAGGCACCCTGCACACCCCTGCACACCCCAGACACTCCCCAGGCACCCTCTGACACCCCTGGCACTCTGACACCCCAGGCACACCTGACATCCTGGCACACCCCTGACACCAGGCACACCCCTGACACTCCCAGGCACACCTCTGACACTCCAGGCACACCTGCACACTCTCCAGGCACACCTCCGACACCCTGCACACCTCCTGACATCCAGGCACCACTGACACTTGCACACCCCAGACACCTGCACACTTGCAGACACTTCCAGGCACACCTCAGACACCCAGGAACATCTCTGACACCCCAGGCACACCTCTGACACTCCCCAGGCACACCTCTGACACTCCAGGCACACCTCTGACACTCCCAGGCAGTCCAATGACACTCCTGGCACACCTCTGACACTCCCCAGGCACACCTCTGACATTCCCAGGCACACCTCTGACACCTCCAGGGTACACCTTGACACTCCCCAGGCACACCACTGACACCTCCAGGCACACCTTAACACCCTGGCACACCCCAACACCTCAGGCACACATCCGACACCCCAGGCACCCTGACACCCCAGGCACACCTGATACACCCCAGGCACACCCCTGACACCCCAGGCACACCGCTGACACTCCCAGGCACCTCCCTGACACCCAGGCACTCCTCTGACACTAGGTACACCTCTGACACTCCCCAGGCACACCCCTGACACCCAGGCACGCCCCTGACACTCCCACTACACCTGACCCCACCAGTTACCCCCTGACACTCCCAGGCACCTCTGACTCTGGCACAGCCAGACACCCCAGGCAAACATCTGACACCCCAGGCACACATCTGACACTCCTGTGCCACACCTCCGACACTCCCCACACTCTGACACTCCCCAGGCACACCCTGACACTCCCAGGCACACCCCTGATACCCCAGGCACATCTCTGACACTCCCAGGCACACCCCCAGAGACTCCCCAGGCACACCTCCCCACACCCCAGGCACACCCCACACTCCCCAGGCACACCTCAGACACTCCCAGGCACACCTCTCACACTCCCCAGGCACACCTCTGACACTCCCAGGCACTCCTGTTACAGTCCCTGGTATTTCTGACACTCCCCAGGTAATCTCACTGACACCCCTGGCACACCCTCGAAACACCCCAGGCACACCCTCAGACACCCCAGCACACCCTGTGACACCCCAGGCACACCCCAGACACTCCCAGGCACACTCTCACACTCCCGGCACACCTCTGTCACCCCAGGCATCCTGTTACAGTCCCCGGTATTCTCTGACACTCCCAGGCACACCCTCTGACACCCCAGGCACACCAGACACCCAGGCACACCTGACATTCCCCAGGCACACCCCTGACACTCCCCAGGCACACCCCCTGACACTGCGAGGCACACCCTGACACTCCCCAGGCACACCTCTGACACTCCCAGGCACACGTCCGATACCCCAGGCACACCCTTTGACATTCCCAGGCAATCCACTGAGACTCTGCACACCCCAGACACCCCAGGCACACCCCAGACACTCCAGGCACACCTCAGACACCTGGCACACATCTCTGACACCGGCACACCTCTGCCACCCTAGGCACACTCTGACACTCCCCAGGCACACTCCTCAGACACTCCCAGGTAGTCCAATGACACCCCCTGCACACCCTGATAACCCAGGCACACCTCTGATACTCCAGGCACACCTCTGACACATCGAGGTTCACCTGACACACCCCAGGCACAGCCCACACTCCAGTACACCTCTGACACTCATATACCGCTGACACACCCAGGTACTCCCTGACACCCTGGGTACAGCCTTGACACCCCAGGCACACTCCGACACCCCAGGCACAGCCCAACACCCCAGTACACCTTTGACACCTCTGCCACACTGACACCCCAGGCACTCTGACACCCCTGGTACAGCTTTGACACTCCCCAGGCACACATCTGACACACCCCAGGCACACATCTGACACCCCAGGCACACCTGTGACACCCCAGGCACACGTCCGACACCCCAGGCACACCAGACATCCCCAGGCACTCCACTGACACCCCAGGCACACCCCAGACACCCCAGGCACACCCCAGACACCAGGCACACCTCAGACACCCCCAGCAAACATCCTGACAACCCCAGGCACACCCCACACACACCTGACACCCCAGGCACCTCCTGACACCCAGGTGCACCCTCTGACACCCCAGGCACATCCCCACACCCCAGGCACAGCCTGACACCCCAGGCACCCCCTGACACCCACTTCACACCTGACCTCCCGTTACACCCCTGACACTCCCAGGTACTCCTCTGACCTCCTGGCACAGCCTGACACTTGCAAACATCTGACACTCCCAGGCACACATTTGACACCCCAGGCACACCTCCTGACACTCCCAGTTACACCCCTTGACACTAGGTACACCCTGACACCCCAGGCACACCTCTGATAACCCCAGGCACATCTCTGACACCACCAGGCAACACCCCAGACACCCAAGCACACCTCACACTGCCACACCCCCAACACCTTCAGTCACACCCTGAGAACCCACACCACCTCCCACTCCCCAGGCACACCCTGTCACCCCAGGCACCTGTCACAGTCCCTGGCATCTCTGACACCCAAGCACCCACTGACACCCCTGGCACACCCTGACACCCAGGCACACCCCAGACACCCAGGCACACCCCAGACACCCCAGGCACACCCTCAGACCACCAGCCACCAACCTCCCTCACCCCAGGCCACCTCTGTCACCCCAGGCACTCCTGTTAAGTCCCTGGTATTTCTGACACCCCAGGCACTCCTCTGCCACCCAGGCACACCTCAGACACTCAGGAACACCCCTGAACATTCCGGAGGCACACCCCTGACACTCCCCAGGCACACCCCTGACATTGCCTGGCACACCTCTGACACTCCCAGGCACACCTGTGACACTCCCCAGGCACACGTCCGACACCCCAGGTACACTTTGACATTCCCCAGGCACTCCACTGAGACTCCCCAGGCACACCTCAGACACCCCCAGGCACACCCCAGACACCCCAGGCACACCCCAGACACCCATCCTGGGACACTCCCCAGGTACACCTCTGCCACTCCCAGGTACATCCCCTGACACTCCCAGGTACACTTCCTCAGACACTCCTGCAGTCCAATGACACCCTGGCACACCTCTGACACTCACAGGTACACTCTGATACCCCAGGTACACCTCTGACACATCGAGGTCTTCACCTGACACCCCAGGCACTCCACTCCAATACCCCAGTACACTCTGACACTCCCAGGTACACTGCTGACACAATCTAGTACTCTGACACCCTGGGTACAGCATTGATACACCCCAGGCACACCTCCTGACACCCCAGGTACAGCCCACACTCCCAGTACACCTTGACACTCCCCACACCGCTGACACCCCAGGTACTCCCTCTGACACCCCAGTTGCCACCTCTGACACTCCCAGTGCACACACTCCTGACACTTGCAGGTACACCTGTGACACTTAGGCACACGTCCGATACCCCAGGCACACTTTGACATTCCCCAGGTACTCCACTGACACTCTCTGGCACCCTTAGGACACCCCTGGTGGTACACCCCCAGACACTCCCAGGCACAGCCCCTCAGACACTCCCAGCAACATTCTGACACCCCACGCACACCCTGCCACCCCTGTGCACACCTCTGACACACCCAGGCACACCCCTGACACTACCAGGCACACCCCTGACAATTCCAGGTACACCTCTGACACCTCCAGGTTCACCTTGACACTCTAGGCACACCAATGACACCCCAGGCACACCTCTGACACTCCCAGGCACACCACTGACACCATCAGGCACACCCCTGACACCCCCTGCACCTTGACGCTCCCAGGTACTCCTGACACTTCCAGGCACACCTCATACACTCCCAGGCAACACCCCACCCCAGGTACACACCTCTGACACTCCCAGGCACACCTTTAACACTCTGGCACACCCCAACACTCCCAGGCACACACTGACACTCCCAGGCACAACCTGACACTTGCACACCTGATACTCCCAGGCACACCTCTGACACCCCAGGTACACCGCTGACACCTTATGGCACACCCTGACAACACCAGGTACACTCTGATACTCCCAGGCACACCTCTGACACCTCCAGGTTCACTCTGACACCCCAGGCACACCAACGACACTGCCAGGTACACCTCTGACACCTCAGGTACACCACTGACACCATCAGGCAATTCTGACACTCCCCAGGCACTTGACGCCCCCAGGCATAGCCGCCGACACACCCAGGTACTCCCCTGACACTCCTGGGTACAGCTTTCTTTGACACTCCCCAGGCATACCTCCGACACCCCAGGTACAGCCCACTCCCAGCACACCTTGACACTCCCAAGTACACCGCTGACACTCCCCAGGTACCTGACACCCCTGGTACAGCTTTGACACCCCAGGCCATTGATCTGACACTCCAGGCACACATCTGACAATCCCAGGCACACCTGTGACACCCCAGGCACACGTCCGACACCCAGGCACACCATTGACATTCCCAGGCACCGACACCTCAGGCACACCTCAGACACTCCCAGGCACACCCCAGACACCCCTGCACACCCCAGACACTCCCCAGCAACATCTCTGACACTCCCCAGGTACCACCCCTGCCACCCCAGGTACACCTCCTGACACTCCCAGGCACTCCTCTGACACTCCCAGGTACTCCTCTGACACCCCAGGCATATCTCTGACACTTGGTGGCACAGCCTCGACACCCCAGGTACGCCTCCTTGGACACTCCCACTTACACCTGACCTCCCCAGTTACACCCCTGACACTCCCAGGTACTCCTCTCTGACTCCTGGGTACAGCTTGACACTCCCCAGGTAAACATCTGACACCCCAGGTACACATTTGACACTCCCAGCCACACCTCCGACACTCCCAGTTACACCCTTTTTGACACTCTAAGGTACACCCCTTAATTTGTACACTCTGATACTCCCAGGTACATCTCGACACTACCAGGTACACCTCAGACACCTGTGCCACCTCTCACACCCCAGGTACACCCCTAACACTCCCCAGGCACACCTCCTCAGACACCCCAGGTACACCTCTCACACTCCCCAGGTACACGTCTGTCACCCAGGCACTCCTGCTACAGTCCCCTGGTATTTCTGACACCCCAGGCACCACTCTGACACCCTGGCACACCCCTGGACACCCCCAGGCACACCCTCAGACACCCTGGTGCGCCACCCCAGACACTCCCACACACCCCAGACACCCCAGACACACCCCACACCAGGCACACACCCCTGTCACCCCAGGCACTCCCGTTACAGTCCCTGTACTGACACTCTATACCTCTGCCACCCCAGGCACACCCCTCAGACACCCTGTGCACCCTTGACATTCTGGTGGTACACCCCTGACACTCCCAGGCACCCTGACATTGCCAGGCATGCCCCCTGACACCCCAGGCACACCTGTGACACTCCCCAGGTACACGTCCGATAATTCCCCAGGCACACCCCTTGACATTCCCCAGTACCCACTGAGACCCCAGGCACACCCCAGACACCCAGGCACACCCTGTGACACCCCAGGCACACCTCACAGACACCCCAGCAACATCTCCTGGGACAATCCCAGGCACACCCTGCCACCCCAGGCACACACCCTCTGACACCCCAGGCACACCAGACACCCCAGGCACGATCACCCCTGGCACACCTGACACCACAGGCACACCTCCCACACTCCCAGGCACACCTCCTGACATCGAGGTTCACCTTGACACTTGCACCACCTAACACCCCAGTACAATCCTCTGACACCCTGGAGGCACACCACTGCTGACACACCCAGGTACTCCTGACACCTGGGTACAGCATTGACACCCCAGGCACACCTCCGACACTCCCAGGTACAGCCCACTCCCTCCCAGTACACCTTTTGACACTCCTAGGGGCACACCGCTGACACCCCAGGCACTCCTCTGACACCCTGGTGTTACACCTCCGACACTCCCAGTCACACCCCTGACACTCTGAGGCACACCAGACACCCAGGCACACGTCCGATTCCATAGGCACACCTTGACATCCCAGGCACCACTGACACCCTGCACACCCCTGTGACACCTATGGCACACCAGACACCCCAGGCACAACCCCAGACACCCAGCAAACATCTCTGCACACTCCTGCACCCCCTGCCCACCCCAGGCACACCTCCGACACACCCAGGCACACCCTGACACTACCAGGCACACCTCTGATACCCCAGGCACACCTCAGACACTCCCCAGGCACACCAGACACTCCCCAGCAACATCTCTGGACACCCCAGGCACACCTCTGCCACCCATGCACCTCCACACCCCAGGCACACCTCAGACACCCCAGTGCAGTCCAATGACACCCCTGGCACACCTCTGATACTCACAGGCACACCTCTGATACTCCCAGGCACACCCTGACACATCGAGGCACCACCTGACACTCCCAGGTACCACTCAATACTCCCAGTACACCTCTGACACTCCCAGGTACACTGCTGACACACCCAGGTACTCCCCTGACACTCTGGGTACAGCATTGACACCCAGGCACACCTCCTGACACTCCCACAGCCCACACTCCCCAGCACACCTTGACACTCCCAAGCACACCGCTGACACTCCCAGGTACTCCTGACACTCCAGCCACCCTCTGACACTCCCAGCCACACCTGACACTCCCAGGCACACCCCTGACACACTCCCAGGCACACGTCCGACACCCCAGGCACACTCCTTGACATCCAGGCACCACTGACTCTCGGCACACCCAGACACTCCCAGGCACACCCAGACACCCCCAGGCACACCCCAGACACCCCAGCAACATTCTGACACTCCCACGCACACCTCTGCCACCCCAGGCACACCTCTGACACACCCAGGCACACCCCTGACACTACCAGGCACACCTCTGACACTCCCAGGCACACCCTCTGACACCTCCAGGTTCACCTTGACACTCCCCAGGCACACCAATGACACTCCCTGGCACACCTCTGACACTCTCAGGCACACCACTGACACCTCCAGGCACACCCTGACACTCCCAGGTACTCCTTTGACGCTCCAGGTACTCCTCTGACACCTCCAGGCACACCCATACACTTGGGCACACCTCAGACACCCTTGCACACCTCCCTGAAAGCACACCTTTGACACCCTGACCCCAACACTCTAGGCACACATCCGACACTCCCAGGTACAACTCCGACACCCCAGGCACACCTCTGACACCCCAGGCACACCTCTGACACTCCCAGGTACACCGCTGACACTTCCAGGTACACCCTGACAACACCAGGCACACCTCTGATACTCCCAGGCACACCTCTGACACCTCCAGGTTCACCTTGACACTCCCCAGGCACACCCAATGACACTCCCAGGCACACCTCTGACACCTCAGGCACACCACTGACACCATCAGGTACACCTCTGACACTCCCAGGCACCTTGACGCTCCCAGGCATACTGCTGACACACACCCAGGTACTCCCTGACACTCCTGGGCACAGCTGACACCCCAGGCACACTCCTGACACTCCCCAGGTACAGCCCACACTCCCCAGCACACCTTGACACTCCCAAGCACACCGCTGACACTCCCAGGCACTCTCTGACACCCTGCACAGCTTGACACCCAGGCACACATCTGACACCCCAGGCACACATCTGACAATCCCAGGCACACCTCTGACACTCCCAGGTACACGTCCGATACCCCAGCACACCATTGATTCCCCAGGCACCCACTGACACCTCAGGCACACCTCAGACACCCCCAGGCACACCCCAGACACCCCAGCACACCCCAGACACTCCCCACAACATCTCTGACACCCCAGGCACACCTCTGCCACCCCAGGCACACCTCCTGACACTCCCAGGCACTCCTCTGACACTCCCAGGTACTCTGACACTAGGTACATCTCTGACACTCCCAGGCCCTGACAATTGCACGCCCTCTGACACTCCCACTTACACCTCCGACCTCCCAGTTACACCCCTGACACTCCCAGGTACTCTCTGACTCTCCTGCAGTCTTGACACTCCCAGGCAAACATCTGACACTCCCAGGCACACATTTGACACTCCCAGCCACACTCTCCGACACTCCCAGCCACACCCCTTGACACCTCTGTGCACACCCCTGACACTCCCAGGCACACCCTGATACCCCCAGGCACATCTCTGACACCACCAGGCACACCCCAGACACCCCCATGCACACCTCCTCACACCCCAGGCACACCTCTAACACTCGGCACACCCCAGACACCCCAGGCACACCTCTCACACTCCCCAGGCACACGTCTGTCACCCCAGGCAATCCTGCTAAGGTCCCTGGTATTCTCTGACACCCCAGGCACTCCCACTGACACTCCCCTGCACACCTGGACACACCCCCAGGCACACCTCAGACACCCCAGGCACACCCCAGACAACCCCATGCACACCCCACACTCCCCAGATACACCTCACACCCCAGGCACACCTCTGTCACCCAGGCACTCCTGTTACAGTCCCTGGCATTCTCTGACACCCCAGGTACCTCTGCCACTCCCAGGCACACCCCAGACACTCCCAGGCACACCCTGACATTCCCCAGGTACACCCCGACACTCCCCAGGCACACCCTTGACACTGCCAGGCACACTCTGACACTCCCCAGGCACACCTCTGACACTCCCAGGCACACGTCCGACACCCGGCACACTTTGACATCCCAGGCACTCCACTGAGACCCAGGTGCACACCTCAGACACAGGCACACCCTCAGACACCCAGGCACACCTCAGACACCCCCCAGCAACATCTCTGACACCCCAGGCACACCTCTGCCACCCCAGGCACACCTCTGACACTCCCCAGGCACACCTCAGCAGACCCCAGGCAGTCTGACACCCTGGCACACTCCTGACACCACAGGCACACCTCTCATACTCCCCAGGCACACCTCTGACACATCGAGGTTCACCTTGACACCCCAGTACACCACCCAACACCCCAGTACACCTCTGACACTCCCCAGGCACACCGCTGACACACCCAGGTACTCCCCTGACACCCCTGGGCACAGCATTGACACCCCAGGCACACCTGACACCCCAGGTACAGCCCACCTCCCAGCACACCTTGACACTCCAGCACACGCTGACACCCCAGGCATCCTCTGACACTCCCAGCTACACCTCCGACACTCCAGTCACACCCCTGACACTGGCACACCTGTACACTCCCCAGGCACACGTCCGATACCCCAGTACACTTTGACATTCCCCAGGCACCCACTGACACCCTGCACACCCAGACACCCCCAGGCACACCCCAGACACCCCAGGCACACCCTCAGACACCCCAGCAACATCTCTGACACCCCCACGCACACCTCTGCCACCCCAGGCACACCTGACACACCCAGGCACACCCTGACACTACCAGGCACACCTCTGATACACCCCAGGCACACCTCAGACACTCCCAGGCACACCCCAGACACTCTCCCACACACCTCTGCCACCCCAGGCACACCTCTGACACACCCAGGCTACACCCCTGACACTACCAGGCACACCTCTGATACTCCCCAGGCACACCTCTGACACCTCCAGGTTCACCTTGACACCCCAGGCACACCAACGACACCCCAGGCACACCTCTGACACTCCCAGGCACACCACTGACACCATCAGGCACACCCTGACACCCCAGGCACCCTTTGACGCCCCAGGCACTCCTCTGACACCTCAGGCACACCCCACATACACCCTGCACACCTCAGACACCCCAGGCCACCTCTGACACCCCAGGCACACCTTAACACCCCTGGCACACCTCTAACACCTCTAGGCACACATCCGACACTCCCAGGTACAACCTGACACCCCAGGCACACTGATACTCCCATACACCCTCTGACACTCCCAGGCACACCGCTGACACTTCCAGGTACACCCCGACAATACCAGGCACACCCTCTGATACTCCCAGGCACACCTCTGACACCTCCAGGTTCACCTGACACTCCCAGGCACACCCAATGACACTGCCAGGCACACCTCTGACACTCTCAGGCACACCACTGACACCATCAGGCACACCCTGACACTCCCAGGCACTCCTTGACGCTCCCAGGTACCCTCTGACACTTCCAGGCACACCCCACACCCCAGGCACACCTCAGACACTCCCCAGGCACACCCTGACACCCCAGGCACACCTTTAACACCCCTGCACACCTCTAACACTCCTAGGCACACATCCGACACCCCAAGGCCACCCGACCCCAGGCACACCTCCGATACCCCAGGCACACCTCTGACACTCCCAGGCCACCGGACACTCCCAGGTACCTCTGACACCCCCAGTACCTCTGACACTCCCAGGCACATCTCTGAAACTCCCAGGCACACCTCTGACACTCCCAGGTACGCCTCTGACACTCCCACCCACACCTGTCTCCCTGTTACACCCCTGACACTCCCAGGTACTCCTCTGACCTCCCAGGCACAGCTTTGACACTGGCACACATCGACACTCCCAGGTACACATCTGACACTCCCAGTTACACCCGACACTCCCCAGTCACACCCCCTGACACCCCAGGCACACCCCTGACACTCCCAGGCACACCTCTGATACCCCAGGCACATCTCTGACACCCCAGGCACACCCCAGACACTCCCCAGGCACACCTCTCACACCCCAGGCACACCCCAACACTCCCAGGCACACCCCTGCAACCCCAGGCACACCCCACACTCCCCAGGCACACCTCCGACACTCCCCAGGCACAGCCCACACTCCCCAGCACACCTCTGACACTCCGCAAGCACACCGCTGACACCCCAGGCACTCCTCTGACACCCCGGCACAGCTTGACACTCCAGGCACACACTGACACCCCAGGCACACATCTGACACTCCCAGTTCCTCCTGACACCAGTTACACCCCCTGACACTCCCAGCTACACCCCTGACACTCCCAGGCACACCCCTGACACTCCCAGGCACACCCTGATACTCCCAGGTACACCTCTGACACCTCCAGGTTTACCTTGACACTCCCAGGTACACCAATGACACTCCCACACCTCTGACACTCAGGCACTGACACCATCAGGCACACCTCTGACACCCCAGGCACTTTGACGCTCCCAGGCACTCCTCTGACACTCCAGGCACACCTCACACCAGGCCCAGACACCCCAGGCACACCCTGACAATCCCAGGCACACCTTAACACCCTGGCACACCCCAACACTCCAGGCACACATCCGACACCCCAGGCACACCTCGACACCCCAGGCACACCTCCGATAATCCCCAGGCACACCCCTGACACTCCCCAGGCACCGCTGACACTCCCAGGCACACCTCTGATACTCCCAGGCACACCTCTGACACCTGTTTCACCTTGACACTCCCAGGTGCACACCAATGACACTCCCAGGTACATCTCTGACACTCCCAGGTACACCCCTGACACTCCCAGGCACGCCTCTGACACTCCCACTACCTCCGACCCTCCCAGTTACACCCTGACACTCCCAGGTACTCCTCTGACTCTCCCGGCACAGCTTTGACACTAGGCAAACATCTGCCACCCCAGGTACACATCTGACACTCCCAGTTACACCTCCGACACTCCAGTTACACCCCTGACACTCGGGCCCCCTGACACTAGGCACACCCTGATACCCCAGGCACATCTCTGACACAGGCACACCCCAGACCCCAGGCACCTCTCACACACCCCAGGCACACCCCAACACCCCAGGCACACCCCAGACACCCCAGGCACACCTCCCCACACCCCGGCACACCTCTGTCACCCCAGGCATTCTGTTACAGTCCCTGCATTTCTGACACCTGGCACCACTGACACCTGGCACACCCCGGACACCCCAGCCACACCCTCAGACACCCCAGGCACACCCCAGACACCCCAGGCACACCCCAGACACCCCAGGCACACCTCTCACACCCCAGGCACACTCTGTCACCCCAGGTACTCCTGTTACAGTCCCTGGCATTTCTCTGACACCCCAGGCACTCCTCTGCCACCCCACCTCCCCAGACACCCCAGGCACACCCTGACATTCCCAGGCACACCCCTGACACCTCAGGCACACCCCTGACACGTAGGCACACCTTGACAACTCTGCACACACCTGACACCTCCAGGCACACGTCCGACCCTGCAGCACACTTTGACACCCCCAGGCACCACTGAGACCTCAGGCACACCCCAGACACCCGCACACCCCAGACACCCCAGGCACACCTCAGACACCCCAGCAACATCTCTGACACCCCAGGCACACCTCTGCCACCCCAGGTACACCTCTGACACTCCCAGGCACACCTCTGACACCTGTACACCCTGTGACACCCCAGGCACACGTCCGATACCCCCAGGTACACTTTTGACATTCCCACTCGAGACTCTCAGGCACACCCCAGACACCAGACCTCAGACACCCCAGTACACCCCAGACACCCCGCAACATCTCGGACCTCTGATACCCCAGACCTCTGATACTCCCAGGCACACCTCTGACACATGGAGGTTCCCTGACACTCCCCAGGTACAGCCCAACACCCCAGCACACCCTGACACTCCAGGTACCCGCTGACACACCGGCTCTTCTGACACTCTGGGCACAGCTTTGACACCCCAGGCACACCGACACCCCAGGTACAGCCCAACACCCCAGCACACCTTGACACTCCCAAGCACACCCTGACACTCCCAGGCACTCCTCTGACACCCCGGCACAGCCTTGACACCCAGGCACATCTGACACCAGGTACACATCTGACACCCCAAGCACACCTGACACTCCCAGGCACACGTCCGATACCCCAGGCACACCATTGACATTCCCAGGCACTCCACTGACACTCTCAGGCACCTCAGACACCCCAGGCACACCAGACACTCCAGGCACACCCTGACACTCCCCAGCAAACATTCTGACACCCCAGGACACCTCTGCCACCCCAGGCACACCTCTGACACCCAGGTTGCACCTCTGACACTTCCAGGTACCTCTGACACCCCAGGCACACCTCTGACACTCCCAGGCACGCCTCTGACACTCCCACCTACACCCCCGACCTCCCAGTTACACCCCTGACACTCCCCAGGCACTCCTCTGACTCTCCGGTCACAGCTTGACACTCCCAGGTACACATCTGACACTCCCAGGCACACATCTGACAAACACACTCCAGGCACACCCCTGACACCCCAGGCACACCCCCACACCCCAGGCACACCTCTGACACCCCAGGCACATCTCTGACACTCCCAGGCACACCTCAGATACCCCAGGCACACTCTCAGGTACACCTCCAACACCCTGGCACACCCTACACACCCCGCACACCTCTCACACTCTGGTACACCTCTGTCACCCCAGGCATCTGTTACAGTCCCTGGTATTTCCTCTGACACCCCAGGTACCTCTCACACCCCAGGCACACACCCCAGACATCCGTACACCCCTGACATTCCCAGGCACACCCCTGACACTCCCAGGAACATCTCTGACACTCCCCTGGCACACCTCTGCCACCCCAGGCACACCTCTGACACCCCAGGCACACTCTGGACACCCAGGTAGTCCACTGACACCCCTGGTACACCTCTGACACTTCGAGGTACACTCTGATACTCCTGTACACCTCTGACACATCGAGGTTCACCTTGACACTCCCGGTACAGCCCAACACCCCATCTGACACTCTAGGTACACCTCTGACACGGTGACACCCTGACACTCCTGGGTACAGCATTGACACTCCTGGTACACCTCCGACACTCCTGTCACCTGACACTCCCAGTTACACCCTGACACTCCCAGTTACATCCCTGACACCAGGCACCCCCTGACATTCCCAGGCACACCTGGATACCCCAGGTACACCTCTCACACTCCCAGGCACACCCTGGTCACCCCAGGCACTTCTGCCACAGTCCCTGGCATTTGACACCCCAGGTGCCCACACCCCAGGCACACCTCAGACACTCCAGGCACACCTCTGACATCTCCCAGGCACACCCCTGACACCCCAGGCACACCACTGACACAGGTACACCTCTGACACCCCAGGCACACCTGTGACACCCCAGGTACGCCCCTGACACCCCACTCACACCACCGACCTCCCTGTCACACCCCTGACACTCCCCAGGTACTCTCTGACTTCCTGGTACAGCTTTTGACACTCGTACACATCTGACACTCCCAGGTACACAAGTGACACCTCAGTTACACCCTCCGACACTCTTTGTCACACCCCTACACTCCCAGGCACACCCCTGACACCCCAGGCACACCTCTGATACCCCAGGTACATATCTGACACCCCAGGCACACCTCAGACACTCCTGCACCTCACACTCCCAGGTACACCTCTGATACTCCCAGGTACACCTCTGACACCTGGTTTACCTTTGACACTCCCCAGGTACACCAATGACACCCCAGGACACCTCTGACACCTTAGGCACACCACTGACACCATCAGGTACACCTCTGACACCCCAGGCACTCCTTTGACGCCCAGGCACTGACACCTCGCACACCACACTCCCAGGTACACCAGACACTCCCAGGTACACCTCTGACACTCCCGGTACACGTTTAACACTCCCTGGCACACCTCAACACTCAGTACACATCCGACACTCCCAGGTACACCTCCGACACCCCATGCACACCTCCGATACTCCAGGTACACCTCTGACACTCCCGGTGACACCCCAGGTACACCTCTGATACTCCCAGGTACACCTCTGACACTCAGGCTTACCTTGACACTCCCAGGCACACGACACTCCCAGGTACATCTCTGACACCCCAGGTACACCTCTGACACTCCCAGGTACGCCTTGACACTCCGGCTGCAGCTCCGACCTCCCAGTTACACCCTGACACTCCCAGGTACTCTCTGATCTAGCGATTATTCTGGGTAAACATTTGACACTCCCAGGCACACATCTGACACTCCCCAGTTACACCTCCCACACCCCAGTTCACCCCTGACACCCCAGGCACACCCCTGACACTCCCAGGCACACCTCAGACACTCCCAGCAACATCTCTGACACCCCAGGTACACCTCTGCCACCCCAGGCACACCTCTGACACCCCTGGTACCTCTGACACTCCCATACCCTCTGACACCCCAGGCACATCTCTGACACTCCCAGGTACACCTCTGATACCCCAGGTACGCCTCTGACACTCCCACTTACACCTCCTGACCTCCCAGCCACACCCCCTGACACTCCCAGGTACTCCTCTGACTCTCCCGGCACAGCTTTGACACCCCCAGGCAAACATCTGACACCCCAGGCACACATCTGACAAACCCAGTTACACCTCCTGACACTCCCAGTTACACCCCTGACACTCCTGGCACACCCCTGACACCCCAGGCACTTCTGATACTCCCAGGCACATCTCTGACACCCCAGGCACACCCCAGACACCCCAGGCACACCTCTCACACTCCCAGGCACACCCCACACCCCAGGACACCTCAGACACTCCCAGGTACACCACACCCCAGGCACACCCTGTCACCCCAGGTACTCCTGTTACAGTCCCCGGTATTTCTCTGACACTCCCCAGGCACTTCTGCCACCCCAGGCACACCTCAGACACCCTAGGTACACCCCTGACATTCCCAGGTACACTTTGACACTCCCAGGTACACCTGTGACACTCCTGCACGTCCGATACCCCCAGGCCTTTGACATTCCCAGGCACCTGAGACTGCACACCTCAGACACCCCAGGTACACCTCAGACACCCCAGGTACACCCCAGACACTCCCAGCAACATCTCTGACACGCCCCTGCCACCCCAGGCACACCTCTGACACTCCCAGGTACACTCAGACACTCCCAGGCAATACTCCTGGTACACCTCTGATACTCCCAGGTACACCTCTGATACTCCCAGGTACAATTTGACATCGAGGTTCACCTTGACACTCCTAGTACAGCTCCAATACTCCCAGTACACCTCTGACACTCCCAGGTACAGCTGACACTCCCAGGTACTCCCTGACACTCTGGGCATGTACTGACACCCCAGGTACACCTCCGACACCTAACAGGTACAGCTCCAATACTCCCACACCTTTGACACTCCCAGGTACACCTGCTGACACTCCCAGGTACTCCTCTGACACTCTAGGGGTACAGCTTGACACTCCCAGGTACACATCTGACACTCGGCACACATCTGACACCTCCCAGTCACACCCTCCTGACACTCCCAGTTACACCCCTGACACTCCCAGGTACATTCCCCGACACTACCAGGTACACTCTGACACCCCAGGTACACCTCTGACACCCAGGTTCACCTCTGACACTCCCAGGCACAAATGGACACTCCCAGGTACACCTCTAGACACTCCCAGGTCATTCCTTGCAATTTTTGTACACCTTTAATACCCCTGCACCTCTAACACCCTTGTGGCACATCCGACACTCCCAGGTACAACTCCGACACTCCCAGGCACACCTCCGATACCCCAGGTACACCTCTGACACTCCCAGGCACACTCAACACACCCCAGGCACCCTCCGACACTCCCAGGTACCTGCCTGACACCCCAGGTGCAGCCCCTGAAACTCCCAGGTACACCTCTGACACTCCCAGGCACACCGCTGACACTCCCAGGTACTCCTCTGACACCCTGCACAGCTTTGACACTCCCAAGCACATCTCACACTCCCAGGTACACATCTGACACTCCCAGTTACACCTCCGACACTCCTGCAGTTACACCCCTGACACTCCCAGTTACATCCTGACACCCTGCAGCCCCTATACCCAGGCACCTCTGATACTCCCAGGTACACTCCTGACACCTCCAGGTTTACCTTGACACTTAGGCACCTATGACACTGCCGTGGTACACCTTCACACTCCAGGTACACCACTGACACTACAGGTACACCTCTGACACTCCCAGTACCTCTTGACGTCTTGCGTACTCCCTCTGACACTTCCAGGGTACACCTCTATACACCTGGCGGGTACACCTTGTGACACCCCAGGTACACCTCTGACACTCCCAGGTACACCTTTTACACTCCCTGGTACACCTCTAACACTCTCTGGTACACATCCGACACTTGTACAACTCCGACACCCCAGTTACACCTCCGATACTCCCAGGTACACCTCCTCTGACACTCCAGGTAAACTGCTGACACTCCTGGGTACTCTCTGACACTCCCAGGTACTCGTCTGACACTCCCAGGTACATTTCTGAAACCCCAGGTACACCTCTGACACTTGTACACCGCTGACACTCCCAGGTACTCCCTCTGACACTCCCACAGCTTTATATTTCAGTTACATTCTCTCATTCTGTGGCACACATCTGACACTCCCAGTTACACCTCCGACACTCCCAGCACCCCTGACACTCCAGTTACATCCTGACACTTGGTACACCTGATACTCAGGCACACCTCTGATACCCTGGTGGTACACCTCTGACACCTCCAGGTTTGCCTTGACACTCCCAGGTACACATGACACTGCCAGGTACACCTCTGACACTTGTACACCACTGACACCATCAGGCATACCCCTGACACTCCCAGGTACTCCTTTGACGCCCTGTGATTCTCTGACACTTCCAGGCACACCTCACACACTCCCAAGTACACCGCTGACACTCCCAGGTACTCCTCTGACACTCCCGGGTACAGCTTTGACACTCCCAGGTACACATCTGACACTCCCAGGTACACATCTGACACTCCCAGTTACACCTCCGACACTCCCAGTTACACCCCTGACACTACCAGGTACACCTCTGATACTCCCAGGTACACCTCTGACACCTCCAGGTGTACTCTCCCAGCCTTGAGTGCTCCTCCTGACCTCCCAGGTACATCTCTGGCCTCCCAGGTACACCTCTGGCCTCCCAGGGTTTGCCTCCTGACCTGCTCCCTTACCTCCGACCCTCCCAGTTACACCCCTGACACTCCCAGGTACTCCTCTGACTCTCCCGGGTACAGCTTTGACACTCCCAGGTAAACATCTGACACTCCCAGGTACACATTTGACACTCCCAGTTACACCTCCGACACTCCCAGTTACACCCTTGACACTCCCAGGTACACCCCTGACACTCCCAGGTACACCTCTGATACTCCCAGGTACATCTCTGACACTACCAGGTACACCTCAGACACTCCCATGTACACCTCTCACACTCCCAGGTACACCTCTAACACTCCCAGGTACACCTCAGACACTCCCAGGTACACCTCTCACACTCCCAGGTACACGTCTGTCACTCCCAGGTACTCCTGTTACAGTCCCTGGTATTTCTCTGACACTCCCAGGTACTCCACTGACACTCCCTGGTACACCTCGGACACTCCCAGGTACACCTCAGACACTCCCAGGTACACCTCAGACACTCCCAGGTACACCTCTCACACTCCCAGGTACACCTCTGTCACTCCCAGGTACTCCTGTTACAGTCCCTGGTATTTCTCTGACACTCCCAGGTACTCCTCTGCCACTCCCAGGTACACCTCAGACACTCCCAGGTACACCCCTGACATTCCCAGGTACACCCCTGACACTCCCAGGTACACCCCTGACATTGCCAGGTACACCTCTGACACTCCCAGGTACACCTGTGACACTCCCAGGTACACGTCCGATACCCCCAGGTACACTTTTGACATTCCCAGGTACTCCACTGACACTCTCAGGTACACCTCAGACACTCCCAGGTACACCTCAGACACTCCCAGGTACACCTCAGACACTCCCAGCAACATCTCTGACACTCCCAGGTACACCTCTGACACTCCCAGGTACACCTCTGACACTCCCAGGTACACCTCAGACACTCCCAGGTAGTCCAATGACACTCCCTGGTACACCTCTGATACTCCCAGGTACACCTCTGATACTCCCAGGTACACCTCTGACACATCGAGGTTCACCTTTGACACTCCCAGGTACAGCTCCAATACTCCCAGTACACCTCTGACACTCCCAGGTACACCGCTGACACACCCAGGTACTCCCCTGACACTCCTGGGTACAGCTTTGACACTCCCAGGTACACTTCCGACACTCCCAGGTACAGCTCCAATACTCCCAGTACACCTTTGACACTCCCAAGTACACCGCTGACACTCCCAGGTACTCCTCTGACACTCCCGGGTACAGCTTTGACACTCCCAGGTACACATCTGACACTCTCAGGTACACATCTGACACTCCCAAGTACACCTGTGACACTCCCAGGTACACGTCCGATACCCCCAGGTACACTATTGACATTCCCAGGTACTCCACTGACACTCTCAGGTACACCTCAGACACTCCCAGGTACACCTCAGACACTCCCAGGTACACCTCAGACACTCCCAGCAACATCTCTGACACTCCCAGGTACACCTCTGCCACTCCCAGGTACACCTCAGACACTGCCAGGTAGTCCAATGACACTCCCTGGTACACCTCTGATACTCCCAGGTACACCTCTGATACTCCCAGGTACACCTCTGACCTCCCAGGTACGCCTCTGGACACTCCCACTTCACCTCCGACCCTCCCAGTTACACCTGACACTCCCAGGTACTCCTCTGATCTCTCGGTGCTGCTTTGACACTCCTAGGTAACATCTGCCACTCCCAGGTACACATCTGCTCCCAGTTACCTCCGACCTCCCAGTTACACCCCTAACCTCCCAGGTACTCCTCTGACTCTCCCAGGTACACCTCTGCTGCTCCCAGGTACGCCTCTGACCTCCCACTTCACCTCGACCTCCCAGTTACACCCCTGGCCTCCCAGGCACCCCTGACTGCTCCCAGGTACCTCTGATACTCCCAGGTACATCTCTGACACTCCCAGGTCCTTCAGACACTCCCAGGTACACCTCTCACACTCCCAGGTACACCTCTAACACTCCCAGGTACCCTCAGACACTCCCAGTGCCACCCTCTCACACTCCCAGGTACACCTCTGTCACCCAGGTACTCTGTTGCTGTCCCTGATTTCTCTGACTTACTCCCTAGGTACTACCCCAGACTCCCAGGTACCTCAGACACTCCCAGTACACCTCTGACACTCCCAGGTACACCTCTGGCTCCAGGTACACCTCTGACACTCCAGGTACTCTACCTCTCTGTCCTCCCAGGTACTCTGTACAGTCCCTGGTATCTCCCGACACTCCCAGGTACTCTCTGCCACTCCCAGGTACACCTCGACACTCCCAGGTACACCCCTGACATTGCCAGGTACACCTCTGACACTCCCAGGTACACCTGTGACACTCCCAGGTACACGTCCGATACCCCCAGGTAAACTTTTGACATTCCCAGGTAATCCACTGAGACCTCAGGGCACACCTCGGCACTCCCAGGTACACCCTCCAACACTCCCAGGTACACCTCTGACACTCCCAGGTACATCTGACCCTCCCAGGTACACCTCTGACCTCCCAGGTACACCTCTGACACTCCCAGGTGCCTCAGACACTCCCAGGTAGTCCCAGTCAAACATCCCTGGACCTTTCCAGGTGCACCTCTGACACTCCAGGTGCCACCTCTTACACCCAGGTACACCTTGCTCCCAGTTCACAGCCCACTCCCAGGTGCCTGCGACACTCCCAGGTACCGCTGACACTCCCAGGTCTCCCTGCACTCCAGGTATTTACTCTCCAGTACCTCCGGCTTACTCCCAGTACACCTCCGACACTCCCAGTACACCTTTGGCCTCCCAGGTCACTGACGCTCCCAGGTACTCCCCTGACATCTCCAGGTACAGCTTTGACACTCCCAGGTACACCTCCGACACTACCAGGTACAGCTCCAATACTCCCAGTACACTCCCAGCACTCCCAGGTACACCGCCCAAGCACTCCCAGGCACCCCTCTCAACCTCCCGGGTACAGCTTTGACCTCCCAGGTACACTCTCCCAACCTCCCAGGTACATCTGACCTGCCAGGTACCTCTGGCACTCCCAAATGCCTCGCTGCTCCCAGGTACACCCAGCTCCCAGGTACACCTCAGAGCCTCCCCCTTACACCTCTGACCTCCTGGTACTCCTCTGACACTCCCAGGCCTCTCCCAACCTCACATGCACCTCCTGACACTCTGGTACTCCTCTGACGCTCCCAGGTACTCCTCTCACCTCCCAGGTACTCCTCCTGACCTCCCAATACACCTCTGACATCCCATTTGCACATCCTGAGACACTCCCAGGTGCACCTCTGACCTCCCAGGCTCCCTGACACTCCCAGCTACACCTCAGACACTCCCAGGTACATCTTCTCCCAGGCACCTCTGCACTCCTGGGTACACCTGACCTCCCAAGACACCTCCGACACTCCCAGGTGCACACCTCCTGACCTCCCAGGTACATCTCCTGACACTCAGCTCCAAGTATGCCTCTGATACTCCCAGGAATACCTCCGAGCAGTCCAGTTACACCTGGCTCCCAGTTACACCCTGACACTCCAGGTACACCCCTGACACTCCAGGTACACCTCTGATACTCCCGGGTACAGCTTTGACACTCCCAGGTACATCTGACCTCCCAGGTACCAGTCTGGCCTCCCAGTTACCTCCGACACTCCAGTTACACCTGACACTCCCAGGTACACCCTGACACTCCCAGGTACACCTCACATGCTCCCAGGTACACCTCTGACCTCCCAGGTACACCTCCGACACCTCCAGGTTCACCTTTGAGCACTCCCAGGTACACCTTGTTGCTCCCAGGTGCTCCTCTGACATTCCCAGGTACTCCTCTGATACTCCCAGTACATCTCTGGCACTCCATGTACCTCTGGCCTCCCAGGTACGCCTCTGACACTCAAGGCTTACACCTCCGACCCTCCCAGTTACACCCCTGACACTCCCGGAGTACACCCCAACCTCCCAGGTACACCTCTGATACTCCCAGGTACATCTCTGGCCTCCCAGGTACCTCAGAGCACTCCCAGGTACACCTCTCACAGGTACACCTCCTCCCAGGTACACCTCAGACACTCCCAGGTACACCTCTCACTCCCAGGTACCTCTGTCTCCCAGGCCTCTGTTACAGTCCCTGGTGTATCTCTGTTTTGCTCCCAGGTACTCCACTGACACTCTGGTACACCTCTGACTTGCTCAGGTACACCTCAGACACTCCCAGGTACCTCAGGCACTCAGGTACACCTCAGACACTCCCAGGTACACCTCAGACACTCCAGGTACATCTCTGACACTCCCAGGTACCCTCTACCACTCCCAGGTACCTCTGACACTCCAGGTGCACCTCTGACCTCCCAGGTACATTTCAGACACTCCCAGATACACCTCTGTTTTCCCAGGTACTCCTCTGACCCTCCCAGGTACCTCAGACACTCCCAGGTACACCCCTGACATTCCCAGGTACACCCCTGACACTCCCTGGTACACCCCTGACATTGCCACGCACACCTCCCAACTCCCAGGTACACCTGTGACACTCCCAGGTACACCTGCAGTACCCCCAGGTACACTTTGACATTCCCAGGTACTCACTGACACTCTCAGGTACACCTCAGACCTCCCAGGTACCTCAGACACTCCCAGGTACACCTCAGGCCTCCCAGGTACATCTCTCTGACACTCCAGGTACACCTCTGACACTCCAGGTACACCTCAGCCTCCCAGGTACACCTCAGACAATCCCAGGTAGTCCAATGACACTCCCAGGTACATCTCTGACACTCCCAGGTACACCTCTGCCACTCCCAGGTACCTCTGACACTCCCAGGTGCACCTCTGAGCCTCCCAGGTACATTTCAGACCTCCCAGGCACACCTCAGACACTCCCAAGTACACCGCTGACACTCCCAGGTACTCCTCTGACACTCCCAGGTACAGCTTTGACACTCCCAGGTACACATCTGACCTCCCAGGTACACTCTGACACTCCCAGTTACACCCCTGACCTCCCAGTTACACCTGACACTCCCAGGTACACCTGTGCTCCCAGGTACCTCTGATGCTCGGTACACCTCTGACACCTCCAGGTTCTGCTTTGACACTCCCAGGTACCTGTGGCCTCCCAGTACACCTCTGCTTGCTCTCCAGGTACACCACCCAGCACTATCAGGTACACCTCTGACACTCCAGGTACTCCTGCTTTGCTCCCAGGTGCTCTCTGACACTTCCAGGTACTCCTCTGACACTCCCAGGTACACCTCATACACTCCCATGTACACCTCTGACACTCCCAGGTACACCTTTAACACTCCCTAATACACCTCTAACACTCCCAGGTACACATCCGACACTCCCAGGTACACCTCCGACACTCCCAGTACACCTCCGATACTCCCAGGTACATCTCCTGACCTCCCAGGTACACCACTGTGCTCCCAGGTATCCTCTGACACTCCCAGGTGCCTCTGACACTCCCAGGTATCTCGGCCTCCCAGGTACACCTCTGACACTCCCAGGTGCACGCCTCTGGAACTCCCACCCACCTTGGCCTCCCAGTTACACCCTGACACTCCCAGGTACTCCTCTGACTCTCCAGGTACCCTCTTGACACTCCAGGTACACATCTGACCTCCCAGGTACACATCTGACACCATCAGTACACCTCTGACCTCCCAGGTACACCCCAGGCACTCCCAGGTACAGACACTCCCACCACCTCTGCACCCTGGTACTCCCTCAGCACTCCCAGGTGCTCCACTGACCTCCCAGGTACACCCCTGACACTCTGGTACACCGCTGGCCTCCCGTGCCAGCCTCCCAGGTACAACTTTGACATTCCCAGGTACACCTCCGACACTCCCAGGTACAGCTCCATACTCCCAGTACCTCTGACACTCAAGTACACTGACACTGTCAGGCCTCCTCTGACACTCCTGGTACCTCCGACACTCCCAGGTACACCTCTGACACTCCCAGGTACACCTCTGGCTCCCAGGTGCTCCCCTGACCTCCCTGGTACCTCTGATCTCCCAGGTACACCTCTGACCTCCCAGGTACACCTCTGACTCTCCCAGTATCTCTGAGCTCCCAGGTACAGACACTCCCAGGTATACCCCAGGCACTCCCTTACACCTCTGACCTCCCTGGTACTCTCAGACCTCCCAGTACTCTCTGACACTCCCACTTACACCTCTGACACTCCGTGTGCTCCTCTGACTTTCCCAGGTGCTCTCTCCTCCCAGGTACTCCTCTGGCCTCTCAAGTACACCTCCCAGCCTCCCGTGTACATCCCAGACCTCCCAGGTACCTCTGCCTCCCAGGTACTCCTCTGACCTCCCATACACCTCAGACACTCCCATCTGAGCTCCCAGGTACACCTCTGACACTCCAGTGCTTTTCAGACCTCCCAGGTACACTCTGCATTCCCAGGTGCTCCTCCCAGCCCTCCCAGGTACACCTCAGACTCTCCCAGGTGCACCCCTGACACTCCCAGGTGCACCCCTGACACTCCAGGTGCCTCTGCACTCCAGGTGCCTCCAAGCCTCCCGTACACCTCTGACCTCCCAGGTACCCCAGACACTCCAGGTCCACCTCTGGCTCCAGGTACTCTCTGGCTTCTCCAGGTACCTCAGACACTCCCAGGTACACCCAGGCCTCCCAGGTACATCTGACACTCCCAGGTACCTCTGACAATCCCAGGTACCTTTGACACACTCAGGAACACCTCTGACACTCTCAGGTACACCTCTGACACTCCCAGGTACCTCTCAGCCTCCCAGGTATACCTCTGACAATCCCAGATACACCTCTGACACTCTAAGGAACACCTCTGACCTCCCAGGTACCTCTCGCCTCCCAGGTATGCACCTGACACTCCCAGTTACACCTCGACACTCCCAGTTACACCCCAGACTCCAGGTACCCCAGACACTCCCACATACACCTGTGACACTCCCTGGTGCTCCTCTGGCTCCCAGGTACTCCTCTGACACTCCCACATACACCTCTGACCTCCCTGGTACTCCTCTGACGCTCCCAGGTTCTCCTCTCACCTCCAGGGTACTCCTCTGACACTCCCAAGTACCTCTGACACTCCAGTGTACATCCCAGTGCTCTCCCAGGTACACCTCATTGTGCCTCAGACACTCCCAGGTACACCTGAACCTCCCAGGTACCACCTCTGATGACTCCCAGTACACCCCAGGCACCTCAGGTTCACCTTCCCACCTCCCAGGTACCTGTGGCCTCCCAGGCCTCTGACACTCTCGGTACACCACTGACACTATCAAGTACACCTCTGACCTCCCGTGCTCCTTTGACGCTCCAGGTGCTCCTCTGACACTTCAGGTACACCTCAGAACTCCCAGGTCACTTCTGACACTTCCAGGTACACCTTTAACCCTCCTGGTACACCTTTAACCTCCTGGTACACCTCTTGCTCCCAGGTACATATCCGACACTCCCAGGTACACCTCCGACACTCCCAGGTACACCTCCGATACTCCCAGGTACACCTCTGACACTCCCAGGTACACCGCTGACACTCAGGTACTCCTCTGACCTCCCAGGTACTCCTCTGACACTCCCAGGTGCCTCTGGCCTCCCAGGTACGCCTCCTGACACTCAGACACACCTCCGACCTCCCAGTTACACCCCAACCTCCAGTTACACCCCTGACCTCCCAGGTACACCTCTGATACTCCCAGGTACATCTCTGACACTCCCAGGTACACCTCAGACACTCCCAGGTACACCTCTCACACACCCAGGTACACCTCTAACTCCCAGGTACACCTCAGACACTCCCAGTACACCTCTCACACTCCCAGGTACACCTCTGTCCTCCCAGGTACTCCTGTTACAGTCCTGGTATGTCTCTCTAACACTCCCAGGTACTCCACTGACACTCCCTGGTACACCTCTGACACTCCCAGGTACACCTCAGACACTCCCAGGTACACCTCAGACACTCCCAGGTACACCTCAGACACTCCAGGTACATCTCTGGCCTCCCAGGTACCTCCTCTCCTCCCAGGTACACTCTGACCTCCCAGGTACACCTCCGGCCTCCCAGGTACATTCAGACACTCCCAGATACACCTCTGGCTTTCCAGGTGCTCCTCTGACCCTCCCAGGTACCTCAGACACTCCCAGGTACACCTGACATTCCCAGGTACACCCTGACACTCCTGGTACCCCCAACATTGCCAGGTACACCTCTGACTCTCCCAGGTACCTGTGAC
The DNA here is from genome assembly GCF_018991925.1 of Homarus americanus. NCBI lineage: Eukaryota > Metazoa > Arthropoda > Malacostraca > Decapoda > Nephropidae > Homarus > Homarus americanus. Next base: position 35,865 of record NW_024723287.1, read on the forward strand.
ACTCCAGGTACATACATACTGATTGCCTTTTGTTCCCAGGTACTCACCTGACATCTCAGAACACTCCCAGGTACACCTCAGACACTCCCAGGTACCTCAGACACTCCCAGGTACATCTCCTGACACTCCCAGGTACACCTCTGACACTCCCAGGTCACCTCTCCCTCCCAGGTACACCTCAGGCACTCCCAGGTAGTCCAGCTGCCAGGCATCTCCCAGGTACACCTCTGCCACTCCGGTACCTCTGACATTCCCAGGTACACCTCTGACCTCCAGTGCATTTCAGGACACTCCCAGGTGCACCTCAGACCTCCGGTACACCGCCCTGACCTCCCAGGCCTCTGACACTCCCGGCTTGACCTCCAGGTGCACATCTGACACTCCCAGGTACACATCTGGCCTCCCAGTTACACCCCTGACACTCCCAGTTCACCCCTGTCCAGGCCTGACACTCCCAGGTACCTCTGATTTCCAGGTACACCTCTGACACCTCCAGTTCTGCTGGCCTCTGGTACCAATGACCTCCCAGGTCACCTCTGACTCCTCAGGTACACCACTGTCAGTACCTCTCAACACTCCCAGGTACTCCTTGACGCTCCCAGGTACTCCTCTGACACTTCAGGTACTCCTCTGGCCTCCCAGGTACACCTCATACACTCCATGTACACCTCTGACACTCCCAGGTACACCTTTCTGCTCCTAATACACCTCCCCAGGTACACATCCGACACTCCCAGGTACCTCCGACACTCCCAGGTCACCTCCGTCTCCCAGGTACATCTCTGACCCTCCCAGGCCAGCACTCCCAGGTGCTCCTCTGACCTCCCAGGTGCTCCTCTGACCTCCCAGGTACATCTGACTCTCCAGGTACACCTCTGACACTCCCAGGTACGCCTCTGAGGCTCCCACTTGCACCTTCGACCACTCCAGTTACACCCCTGACTTACTCCAGGTACTCCTCTGACTCTCCCGGGCACAGCTGTGACACTCCCAGGTACACATCTGACACTCCAGGCCATCTGACACCATCAAGTACACCTCTGACTTTCCCAGGTACACCCAGGCCTCCCAGGTACACCCCAGACACTCCCATACACCTCTGGCCTCCTGGTGCTCCTCTCTGACCTCCAGGTACTCCACTGACCTCCCAGGTACACCCCTGACACTCCTGGTGCCAACACTCCCAGGTACTCCCTGACCTCCGGGTACAGCTTGTGACATTCCCAGGTACACCTCCGACACTCCAGGTACAGCTCCAAGCTCTCCCAGTACCTCTGAGCACTCCCAAGTACACCACCTGACCTCCCAGTGCTCCTCGCTGCTCCTGGTACCCTCCGACCTCCCAGGTACACCTCTGACCTCCCAGGTACCCTCTGAGCTCCCAGGTGCTCCACTGACACTCCCTGGTGCCTCTGATCTCCCGGTACACCTCGGCTCCCAGGTACACCTCCTTCCCAAGTACATCTCGCTCCCAGGTACACCCCAGACACTCCCAGGTATCCCCAGGCACTCCCACTTACACCTCTGACACTCCTGGTGCTCCTCGGACACTCCCAGGTCTCCTCCGGCACTCCCTTACACCTCTGACTCCGTAGTACTCTCTGCTGCTCCAGGTACTCCTCTCACCTCCCAGGTACTCTCTCAGCACTCTCCAGCTTTCTGGCTCTCATTGTCATCCCAGGTACTCCCAGGTACACCTCCGGCCTCCCAGGTCTCCTCTGGCCTCCCATGCCTCAGACACTCCCAGGTACACCTCTGCCACTCCCAGTGCTCCTCTGACCTCCCAGCTACACCTCAGACACTCCAGGTGTCCCCTGCCTCCAGGTACCTCTGACCTCCAGGTACTGGACACTCCCAGATACCTCCCAGCATTCCCAGGCCTCCTCTGACCTCCCAGGGCCACTCAGACTCTCCCAGGTACACCTGGCATCTCCCAGGCCTGACCCCAGGTACACCTCTGAACACTCCCAGGTACCTCCCAGGCCTCCCAGGCCCCACTGACACTCCCAGTTGAACCTCCCAGGTACACCTCTGACACTCCCAGGTACTCCTCTGACACTCCCAGGTACACCTCCACTCCCAGGTACACCCCAGACACTCCCAGGTACATCTGACACTCCCAGGTACCTCTGACAATCCCAGGTACCTTGCAGGCTTGCCTCCAGGAACACCTCTGACACTCTCAGGTACACCTCCTGGCACTCCCAGGTACACCTCTCATTGCTCCCAGGTATGCCTCTGACAATCCCAGATACCTTTGTCACTCTGAACACCTCTGTCACTCCCAGGTACACCTCTCATACTCCAGGTATGCCTCTGACACTCCAGTTACACCTCCGCATCTCCAATTTACCCCAGGACACTCCCAGGTTCACCCCAGACACTCCCCCATACACCTGTGACCTCCCTGGTACTCTGGCCTCCCAGGTACTCCTCTGACCTCCCACACACCTCTGGCCTCCTGGTACTCTCTGACGCTCCCAGTTCTCCTCTCCACCTCCAGGTACTCCTCTGACACTCCCAAGTACCTCTGACACTCCGTTTTGCATCCCAGACACTCCCAGGTACACCTCTGACCTCCCAGGTACACCTCAAACACTCCCAGGTACACCCCTGGCCTCCCAGGTACACCTCTGATCTCCCAGTGCCCCTAGCACCTCCAGGTTTCACTGACCTCCAGGTCACACCAGCCAGCACTCCAAGTACACCTCTGACACTCTCAGGTACACCACTGACACTATCAAGTACACCTCTGACCTCCCAGGTACTCGCTGACGCTCCCAGGTGCTCTCTGACACTTCCAGGTACACCTCAGACACTCCCAGGTACACTTCTGACACTTCCAGGTACACCTTTAACCTCCTATTTTTACACTCCTGGTACCTAACACTCCCAGGTACATATCCGACTCCCAGGTACACCTCCAGGCTCCCAGGTACCTCCGATACTCCCAGGTACACTCTGACACTCCGGGGTACACCTTGACACTCCAGGTACTCCTCTGACCTCCCAGGTACTCCTCTGGCCTCCAGGCTGTCCTCAAACCTCCAGGTACATCTCTGACCTCCCAGGTACACCTCCTGACACTCCCAGGTACGCCTCTTGAGACTCCCTTACACCTTCGACCCTCCCAGTTCACCCCTGACCTCCCAGGTGCTCCTCTGACTCTCCCGGGTAGCTGGCAACACTCCCAGGTACACATCTGACCTCCCAGGTACACATCTGACACCATCAAGCACCTCTGACACTCCCAGGTACACCCCAGACACTCCCAGGTACCCCCAGACACTCCCACCACCTCTGACACTCCTGGTACTCCTCTGGCCTCCCAGGTACTCACTGGCCTCCCAGGCCCCTGACACTCACAGGTACACTGTGGCCTCCCAGGTACTCCTGACACTCCAGGTACCTTTGACATTCCCAGGTACATCCGACCTCCCAGGTGTCAATACTCCCAGTGACCTCTGACCTCCCAAGTACACCACTGACCTCCCAGGTACTCCTCTGACCTCTGGTGCACCTCCGACCTCCCAGGTGCACACCTCTGACCTCCCAGGTGCACCTCTGACACTCCCAGGTGTCACCAGCACTCCTGGTCCTCTGTACTCCCGTGCCTCCTCCAGGCCTCTGACTCTCCACATCTTGATTTTGACACTCCCAGGTATACCCAAACACTCCCCTTACACCTCTGACCTCCCTGGTACTCCTCAGGCTCCAGGCTCCTCTGACTTACTCCCATACCTCGGCTCTCCTGGTACTCCTCTGAGCTCCCAGGTACTCTCTACTCCCAGGTACTCCTCTCACTCTCAAGTACACCTCCGACCTCCGATGTGCATCCCAGGCACTCCCAGGCCTCTGACACTCCCAGGTACTCCTCTGGCCTCCCAGCTACACCTCCAGACACTCCCAGGTACACCTCTGCCTCCCAGGTACTCCTCTGACCTCCCAGCTACACCTCAGACACTCCCAGGTACATCCCGACACTCCCAGGTACACCTCTGACCTCCCAGGTGCTTTTCAGACCTCCCAGGACACCTCTGACATTTCCCAGGTGCTCCTCTGGCCCTCCCAGGTACCTCCGACTCTCCCAGGTACACCCCTGACATCTCCCAGGTACACCCTGACACTCCCAGGTACACCTCTGGCCTCCCAGGTACCTCTGACACTCCCAGGTACTCTGACACTCCCAGGTACACCCAGACACTCCCAGGTACCTCTGACCTCCCAGGTGCTCCTCTGACACTCCCAGGTGCACCTCAGACACTCCCAGGTACCCAGACACTCCCAGGTACCTCTGAGCACTCCCAGGTACACCTCCGAGCAATCCCAGGTACACCTTTGACACACTCAGGGAACACCTCCCGACACTCTCAGGTACACCTCTGACCTCCCAGGTACACCTCTCATGCTCCCAGGTATACCTCTGACAATCCCAGATACACCTTTGTCCTAAGGGCACCTCTGACACTCCCAGGTACACCTCTCTCTCATCTCCCAGGTATGCACCTCTGACACTCCCAGTTACACCTCCGACACTCCCAGTTACACCCAGACACTCCCAGGTACACCCCAGACACTCCCACATACACCTGTGACCTCCCTGGTGCTCCTCTGTGGCCTCCCAGGTACTCCTCTGACCTCCCCACATACACCTCTGACCTCCCTGGTACTCCTCTGACGCTCCCAGGTTCTCCTCTCACCTCCCAGGTACTCCTCTGGCCTCCCAAGTACACCTCTGACCTCCGATTACATCCCAGACCTCCCAGGTACCTCCTAAGCACTCCCAGGTACACCTCCGAACTCCCAGGTACACCCCTGACACTCCCAGGTACACCTCTGGCCTCCCAGGTACACCCCTGACTTCCAGGTTCACCTTTGACACTCCCAGGTCACCAACACTCCGGTACACCTCCTGACACTCTCAGGTACACCACTGACACTATCATGCCTCCCCAGCCTCCCAGGTACTCCTTTGACGCTCCCAGGTACTCTCTGACTTCCAGGTACACCTCAGACACTCCCAGGTACCTTCTGACCTTCCATTTTGCTTCTCAGCCTCCCTGGTACACCTTTAACCTCCCTGGTACACCTCTAACCTCCCCAGGTACATATCCGACACTCCCAGGTCACCTCCGACACTCCCAGGTACCTCCGTACTCCCAGGTACACCTCTGACCTCCCAGGTACCTGTTGTTGCTCCCAGGTACGCCTCTGACCTCCCACTTACACCTCCGACCTCCCAGTTACACCCCTGACCTCCCGAGTGCTCCTCTGACTCTCCCGGGTACAGCTTTGACACTCCCAGGTGCATCCCAGCCTCCCAGGTGCACATCTGACACTCCCAGTTACACCTCCGACCTCCCAGTTACACCTGACCTCCCAGGTACACCCCTGACCTCCCAGGTACCTCTGATACTCCCAGGTACACCTCTGACACCTCCAGGTTCTCCTGACACTCCCATGTCACCAGCCTCCCAGGTACCTCTGACACTCCCAGGTACACCTTGTCTCCCAGGTACACCTCTGACCTCAGTTACACCCGCTCCCAGTTACACCCTAACTGCTCAGTTACACCCCGACCTCCCAGGTACTCCCTTACACTCCCAGATACCTCTATGCTCCAGGTACACCACCCAACCTCCCAGGTACTCCTCTGACCTCCCTGGTCACCTCCGGCCTCCCAGGTACACCATTGAAACTCCCAGGTACACCTCTGACACTCCGAGGTGCTCCACTGGCCTCCCTGAGCACTCGTTGCCAGGTGCACCTCTGCCTCCCAGGTACACCTCTGACTCTCCCAAGTACCTCTGACACTCCCAGGTGCACCTCAGACACTCCCAGGTACACCCAGACACTCCCAGGTACATCTGACACTCCCAGTACCTCCTCTGACAATCCCAGGTACACCTTTGACACACTCAGGAACACCTCTGACACTCTCAGGTACACCTCTGGCACTCCCAGGTACACCTCTCCTTACTCCCAGGTATGCCTCTGACAATCCCAGATACACCTCTGACATGCTCTAAGGAACACCTCTGACACTCCCAGGTACACCTCTCATACTCCAGGTATGCCTCTGGCCTCCCAGTTACACCTCGACCTCCCAGTTACACCCAGACACTCCCAGGTACACCCCAGACACTCCCACATACACCTGTGGCACTCCTGGTACTCCTCTGACCTCCCGGTACTCCTCTGACTCTCCCACTTACACCTCTGGCCTCCTGGTGCTCCTCCTGACGCTCCCAGGTTCTCCTCTCACACTCCCAGGTACTCCTCTGACCTCCCAAGTACACCTCTGACAGTGGCATCCCAGACACTCCCAGGTACACCTCTGGCCTCCCAGGTGCACCTCAGACACTCCCAGGTACACCCCTGCTCCCAGGTACACCTCTGATACTCCCAGGTTATGACACCTCCAGTTGCTTTGACACTCCCAGGTACACCAATGACACTCCCAGGTACCTCCTGACCTCTCAGGTACACCACTGACACTATCAAGTACACCTCTGACCTCCCAGGTACTCCTTTGACTCCAGGTACTCCTCTGACACTTCCAGGTACACCTCAGACACTCCCAGGTACCTTCTGACACTTCCAGGTGCACCTTTAACCCTCCTGGTACACCTTTAACTCCTGGTGCACCTCTAACACTCCCAGGTACATATCCAGACACTCCCAGGTACACCTCCGACACTCCCAGGTACACCTCCGATACTCCCAGGTACACCTCTGTTGCTCCCATTTTGCAACCTCCCAGTACTCCTCTGACCTCCCAGGTGCTCCTCTGACACTCCCAGGTACATCTCTGGCCTCCCAGGTACACCTCTGGCCTCCCAGGTACGCCTCCCAGCCTCCCACTTACACCTCCGACCCTCCCAGTTACACCCCTGACCTCCCAGGTACTCTCTGGCTCTCCCGGGTACAGCTTTGACACTCCAGGTACCTCCCGACTCCCAGGTACACATCTGGCCTCCCAGTTACACCTCCAGTTCTCCCAGTTTCAAGCACTCCCAGGTACACCCCTGACCTCCCAGGTACACCTCTGATACTCCCAGGTACACCTCTGACACCTCCAGGTTCTGCCCCGGCACTCCATGTACATAATCAACCTCCCAGGTGCCTCTGGCCTCCAGGTGCACATTGTTGCTCCCAGGTACCTCTGACCTCCCAGTTACACCTGACACTCCCAGTTACCTGACACTCCCAGTTACACCCCCAACCTCCAGGTACACCCCTTACACTCCCAGATACCTCTGATGCTCCCAGGTACCTGCACCTCCCAGGTGCTCTCTGACACTCCTGGTTCACCTCCGACACTCCCAGGTACACCATTGAACTCCCAGGTACACTCCTGACCTCCCAGGTACTCCACCCAGCCTCCTGGTGCACCTCTGATGCTCCCAGGTCACCTCTGACACTCCAGGTACACCTCTGACTCTCCATGCACCTCTGACCTCCCAGTTTTGAACACTCCCAAGTACACCCCAGACACTCCCATACACCTCTGACACTCCCTGGTGCACCTCTCAGCCTCCCAGGTGCTCCTCTGAGCCTCCCACACACCTCTGGCCTCCCTGGTGCTCCTCTGACGCTCCCAGGTACTCCTCTCACCTCCCAGGTACTCTCTGGCCTCCCAAGTGCACCTCTGACACTCCGATGTGCATCCCAGACACTCCCAGGTACACCTCTGACACTCCCAGGTGCTCTCTGACACTCCCAGCTACACCTCAGACACTCCCAGGTACATCTGACCTCCCAGGTACACCTCTGACACTCCTGGGTACCTGGCCACTCCCGGGAACACCTCCAGACCTCCAGGTACCTCTACACCTTCCAGGTGCATCTCTGACCTCCCAGGTACACCACCGACACTCCCAGGTATGCCTCTGATCTCCCAGGAGCCACCTCTGACAGTCCCAGTTACAGCTCGACACTCCCAGTTACACCCTGACACTCCCAGTACACCTGTGATGCTCCCAGGTGCACCTCCGACCTCCCATTACACCCTTGCACTCCCAGGTGCACCCCAGCTGCTCCCAGGTACCTCTGGTGCTCCCAGGTACACCTCTGACACCTCCAGGTTCTGTTGACACTCCCAGGTACCTGGCCCCTCCCAGGTACACCTCTGAGCACTCCCAGTTACACCTCCCGCTCCCAGTTACACCTGACACTGCCAGGTACACCCTGACACTCCCAGGTACACCTCTGATACTCCCAGGTACACCTCTGACACCTCCAGCTTCAACTTTGACACATTGCTTCACCTTTGACCTCCCAGTTACACCAGCACACTCCCAGGTACACCTCTGACCTCCCAGGTACACATCTGACCTCCCAGGTACCTTCGACTCTCCCAGGTACAGCTCCATTACTCCCAGTACCTCCTAACCTCCCAGGTACCGTGACACTCCCAGTTACTCCCAACCTCCCGGGTACAGCTTTGACCTCCCAGGTGCACCTCCACGCCTCCCAGGTACAGCTCAGCCCCAGTACCTCTGACCTCCCAGGTACGCTGACACTCCCGGTGCCCTCCTAACCTCCCGGGTACAGCGACCTCCCAGGTGCACATCTGCACTCCCAGGTACACATCTGACATGCCAGGTGCACCTCTGACACTCCCAAGTACACCTCTGACACTCCCAGGTACACCCCAGACACTCCCACTACACCTCTGACCTCCTGGTACTCCTCTGACACTCCCAGGTACTCCTCTGACCTCCCATGCACCTCTGGCCTCCTGGTGCTCTCTGACCTCCCAGGTGCTCCTCTCACCTCCCAGGTGCTCCTCTGACCTCCCAAGTACACCTCTGACACTCCGATGTACATCTCAGACACTCCCAGGTACACCTCTGGCCTCCCAGGTACTCCTCCTGACCTCCCAGCTACACCTCAGACCTCCCAGGTACATCTCAGACTCCCAGGTACCTCTGACACTCCTAGTTACACCTGACACTCACAGGAACACCTCCGGCACTCCCAGGTACCTCTGACACTCCCAGGTACATCTCTGACACTCCGAGGTACACCACTGACACTCCCAAGTATGCCTCTGATGCTCCCAGGCCTCCTGACAGTCCCAGTTACACCTCCGACACTCCCAGTTACCTGACCTCCCAGGTACACCCCTGACTCCCAGGTACACCTCTGATACTCCCGGGTACAGCTGACACTCCCAGGTACATCTGACACTCCCAGGTACAAATCTGACACTCCCAATTCCTCCGGACACTCCCAGTTACACCCCTGACACTCCCAGGTACACCCCTGACACTCCCAGTGCACCTCTGATGTCCCAGGTACACCTCTGACCTCCCAGGTACACCTCTGGACACCTCTAGGTTCACCTTTGACCTCCCAGGTACACCGCTGACCTCCCAGGTGCTCCTCTGACATTCCCAGGTGCTCCTCTGATTCTCCCAGGTACATCTCCAGCCTCCCAGGTACCTCTGACACTCCCAGGTGCCTCTGACACTCCAACACACCTCCGCCTCCCAGTTACACCCCTGACACTCCCAGGTACACCCTGACACTCCAGGTACACCTCTGATGCTCCCAGGTACATCTCTGACCTCCCAGGTACCTCAGACACTCCCAGGTACCTCTCACACTCCCAGGTACACCTCTAACATCTCCCAGGTACACCTCAGACCTCCCAGGTACCTCTCACACTCCCAGGTACACCTCTGTCCTCCCAGGTACTCCTGTTACAGTCCCTGGTATGTCTCTTTGCTCCCAGGTACTCCACTGACACTCCTGGTACACCTCGGCCTCCCAGGTACACCTCAGACACTCCCAGGTGCACCTCAGACACCCCAGGTACACCTCAGACACTCCCAGGTACATCTCTGAGCCTCCCAGGTACACCTCTACCACTCCCAGGTACCTCTGACACTCCCAGGTACACCTCTGACACTCCCAGGTACATTTCAGACACTCCCAGATACACCTCTGACTTTCCCAGGTGCTCCTCTGACCTCCCAGGTACCTCAGACACTCCCAGGTACACCCCTGACATTCCCAGTACACCCCTGACACTCCTGGTACACCCCTGACATTGCCAGGTACACCTCTGACCTCCCAGGTACACCTGTGACACTCCCAGGTACACCTGCGATACCCCAGGTACCTTTTGACATTCCCAGGTACTCCATGACACTGTCAGGTACCTCAGGCACTCCCAGGTACACCTCAGACACTCCCAGGTAGTCCAGCCAACCTCCTGGTACCTCTCATACTCCCAGGTACACCTCTGACACTCCCAGGAACACCTCAGACACTCCCAGGTACAACTCAGACACTCGCAGGTACATCTCTGACACTCCCAGGTACCTCTGCCACTCCCAGGTACACCTCTGACACTCCCAGGTACACCTCTGACCTCCCAGGTGCATTTCAGACCCTCCCAGGTACCTCAGACACTTCCCAGGTACCGCCTCGACACTCCCAGGTACTCTGACCTCCCGGGTATAGCTTTGACACTCCCAGGTACATCTGACACTCCCAGGTACACATCTGACACTCCCAGTTACACCCCTGACCTCCCAGTTACACCCTGACACTCCCAGTTACCCCTGACACTCCCAGGTACACCCCTGACCTCCCAGGTACACCTCTGATACTCCCAGGTACACCTCTGACACCTCCAGTTCTGTGACACTCCCAGGTACACCAGCCAGCCTCCCAGGTACACCTCTGACACTCTCAGGTACACCACTGACACTATCAGGTACACCTCTGGCACTCCCAGGTACTCCTTTGGCGCTCCCAGGTACTCCTCTGGCACTTCCAGGTACTCCTCTGACACTCCCAGGTACACCTCATTGCACTCCCATGTGCACCTCTACACTGACACTCCCAGGTACACCTCCGACACTCCCAGGTACAGCTCAATACTCCTGTGCACCTCTGACACTCCCAGGTACACCGCCGGCCTCCCAGGTACACCTCTGATATTCCCAGGTACACCTCTGACACCTCAAGGTTCTGCTTTGACACTCCCAGGTACACCAATGACACTCCCAGGTGCACCTCTGATGCTCTCAGGTACACCACTGACACTATCAGGTACCTCTGACCTCCCAGGTACAGCTTTGACTTCCAGGTACACCTCCGACACTCCCAGGTACTGCTCCAAAACTCCCAGTACCTCTGACCTCCCAGGTACACCATGACCTCCCAGGTACCTCTGATATTCCCAGGTACCTCCTGACACCTCAGGTTCACCTTGACTCTCCAGGTACACCAGCCAACCTCCCACGGCACCTCTGATACTCTCAGGTACACCACTGACACTATCAGGTACACCTCTGACCTCCCAGGTATCTCCTTTGACGCTCCCAGGTACTCCTCTGACACTTCCAGGTACACCTCATGCACTCCCAGGTA
>NW_024723288.1:0-11249 GCF_018991925.1 Homarus americanus
GTTATACTCAATCGCTGGACTTTGTTATACTCGATAAGAGAACTTTGTTAGACTCGAGCAGGGGACTTTGTTATCCTCGACAAGGGGACTTTGTTATACTCGATTAGGCGGCTTTGAAATACTCGATCAGGGGACTTTGTTATACTCGATGAATGGCCTTTGTTATACTCGATCAGGGGCCTTTGTTATACTCGAGCAGGGGGCTTTGTTATACTCGATCAGGGGACTTTCTTAGACTCGAGCAGGGGGCTTTGTTATACTCGATCAGGGGACTTTGTTATTCTCGATTAGGAGTCTTTGTTATACTCGATCAGGGGACTTTGCTATACTCGACCAGGGGACTTTGTTATACTTGATCAGGGGACATTGATATACCCGACCAGGGGACGTTTTTATACTTGACCAATGGACTTTGTTATACTCGATGAGGGGCCTTTGTTATACTCGATCAGGGGATTTTTTTATACTCGACCAGAGGACTTTGTTATACTCGATAAGTTGATATGTTATTCTCGATCAGGGGACTTTGTTATACTCAACCAGTGGGCTTTGTTATACTCGACCAGGGGACTTTTATAATTAATCAGGGGACTTTATCATACTCGATCAGTGGACTTTCCTATTTTTTATCAATGGACTTTGCTATACTCGATGAGGGGCTTTTGTTATACTCGACCAGGGGACTTTGTTATACTCGATCAGGAGACGTTGTTATACTCGACCAGAGGACTTTGTCATACTCGATCAGGGAATATGTTATATTAGATCAGGGGACTTTGTTAAACTTGATTATCGGACTTTGGTATACTCGACCAGGGGACTTTGTTATACTCGATCAGGGGACTTTCTTATACTCGGCCAGGGGACTTTTTTATACGTGACCAATGGACTTTTTTATACTCGACCATAGGACTGTGTTATACTAGTATCATGGGACTTTGTTATTCTCGACAAGGGGACTTTGTTATACTCGACCAGAGGCCTTTGTTAAACTCAGTCAGGGGACTTTGTTATAATCGATCAGGGGACTTTGTTATGCTCGATCTGGGGACTTTGTTATACTGGGCCATTACACTTTGTTATACTCGATCAGGGGATGTGTTATACTCGATTAGGGGACTTTGTTATACTGGACCAGGAGACTTTATTATACTCGATCAGGGGACTTTGTTATACTCGATCAGGGGACTTTGTTATAATCGACCAGACGACTTTGTTATACTCAATCAGGGGACTTTCTTATACTCGATCAGGGGACTTTTTTATACTCGATCAGGGGGCTTTGTTTTACTCGATCAGGAAACTTTGTTATACTCTGATCAGCGGACTTTGTTATACAGACCAGGGGACTTTTATAATACTGATTTGGGAACTTGGTATACTCGATCAGGGTCTTTTGTTATACTCGATTAGGGAACTTTGTTATACTCGATCAGGGGACTTTGTTATACTCGATCAGGGGACTTTGTTATACTCAATCAGGGGACTTTGTTATGCTTGATCAGGGGACTTTTTTATACTCGATTAGGAAGCTTTGTTTTACTCGATCAGGAAACTTTGTTATACTCGATCGGGGACTTTGCTTTACTCGATCAGGGGTTTTTGTTATACACGATGAGGGAACTTTGTTATACTCGATCAGGGGCTTTTGTTATACTCGATCAAGGGCCTTTGTTATACTCGATCAGGGGACTTTGTTTTACTCGACCTCGGGACTTTGTTATACTCGATCTGGGGCCTTTGTTATACTTCATCAGGGGGCTTTGTTATACTCGATCAGGGGACTTTGTTATACTCGATCAGGGGGCTTTGTTATACTCGATCAGGGAACTTTGTTATCCTCGTTCAGGGGCCTTTGTTATACTCGATCAGATAACTTTGTTATATTCGACCAGGGGACTTTGTTATACTCGATCAGGGGCCTTTGTTATACTTGATCAGGGAACTTTGTTATACTCGATCAGTGGCCTTTGTTATAATCGTTCAGTGAAATTTGTTATACTCAATCAGGGGACTTTGTTATAGTTGATGAGGAGAGTTTTTTATTCTCGACCAGGGGACTTTGCTATACTCGATCAGGGGCCTTTGTTAAACTCGATCAGGGGCCTTTGATATACTCGATCAGGGGACTTTGTTATAGTCGATCTATGGACTTTGCTATACTCGATCAGGGGCCTTTGTTAAACTCGATCAGGGGCCTTTGATATACTCGATCAGGGGACTTTGTTATAGTCGATCAGGGACTTTGTTATACTCGATCAGGGACTTTGTTAGTACTCGATCAGGGGCCTTTGTTTTATTCGATCAGGAAACTTTGTTATACTCGATCAGGAGCCTTTGTTATACTCGATGAGGGGACTTTGTTCTACTCGATCAGGGGAATTTGTTATACTCGATCAGGGGACTTCGTTATATTCGATGAGGGGACTTTGTTATACTCGATCATGGAACTTTGTTATATTCGATGAGGGGCCTTTGTTATACTCGATCAGGGGCCTTTGTTATACCCGATCAGGGGACTTTGTTATACTCGATCAGGGGACTTTGTTATACTCTATAAGGGGACTTTGTTATACTGACCATGGGAATTTCTGTTATACTGCTTAGGGACTTCGTTATATTCGATGAGGGCCTTTGTTATAATCGTTCAGGGGACTTTTTATACACGATCAGGGGACTTTGTTATACTCGATCAGGGGACTTTGTTATACTCGACCAGGGGAGTTTGTTATACTCGACCAGGGGACTTTGTTATACTCGATGAGGGGCCTTTGTTAAACTCGATGAGCGGCCTTTGTTATACTCAACCAGGGGACTTTGTTATACTCGATCAGGGGCCTTTCTTATACTCGATCACGGGACTTTGTTATACTCTATCAGGGGACTTTGTTATACTCGATCAGGGGGCTTTGTTATACTCGATCAGGGAACTTTGTTATACTCGATGAGGGCCTTTGTTAAACTCGATGAGGGGCCTTTGTTATACTCGACCAGGGGATTTTGTTATACTCGATCAGGGGTCTTTGTTAAACTCGATCACGGGCCTTTGTTATAGTCGATCAAGGGACTTTGTTATACTATATCAGGGGACTTTGTTATACTCGATCAGGGTGCTTTGTTATACTCGATCAGGGAACTTTGTTATACTCGATCAGGGGCCTTTGTTATAATCGTTCAAGGGACTTTGTTATACTCAATCAGGGGACTTTGTTATACTCGATCAGGGGACTTTGTTATACTCGACCAGGGGAGTTTGTTATACTCGACCAAAGGACTTTCTTATTCTCGATCAGGGGCCTTTGCTAAACTCGTTCAGGGGCCTTTGTTACAATCGATCAGGGTACTTTGTTATACTCGATCAGCGGACTTTGTTATACTCGATGAGAGGCCTTTGTTATAAAATTTCATCAGGGACTATGCTATACCGATCAGGGACATTGTAATACTCTGCGAGGGGCTTAGTTATATTCGATCAGAACTTTGTTATACCGGTGAGGGAACTTTGTTATACTCGACCAGGGGACTTGTTATACCTCGATGAGGGGCCTTTGTTAAACTCTCGATGAGAAATTCTTGTTAAGTACCTCTCGACCAGGGGACTTTGGTATGCTCGACCAGGGGAGTTTGTTATACTCGACCAAAGGACTTGTAAAACTCGATCAGGGGCCTTTGTTAAACTCAATCAGAGGCCTTTGTGAAACTCGACCAGAGGCCTTAGTTATACTCGATCAGGGGACTTTGTTATACTCTATCAGGGGACTTTGTTATACTCGATCAGGGTGCTTTGTTATACTCGATTAGGGAACTTTGTTATACTCGATCTGGGGCATTTGTTTTAATCGTTCAGGGGACTTTTTTATACTCCATCATGGGATTTTGTTATACTCGATCAGGGGACTTTGTTATACTCGACCAGGGGAGTATGTTATACTCGACCAGGGGACTTTGTTATACTCGATGAGGGGCCTTTGTTAAATTCGATCAGGGACCTTTGTTATACTCGACCAGGGGACTTTGTTATACTCGATGAGGGGCCTTTGTTAAACTCGATCAGGGGCTATAGTTATACTCGATCAGGGGACTTTGTTAAACTCTATCAGGGGACTTTGTTATACTCGATCAGGGAACTTTGTTATACTCGATCAGGTGCCTTTGTTATAATCGTTCAGGGGACTTTGTTATACTCGATCAGGGAACTTTGTTATACTCGATCAGCGGCCTTTGTTATAATCGTTCAGGGGACTTTGTTATACTCGATCAGGGGCCTTTGTTATACTCGATCAGGGGAATTTTTTATACTAGGACCAGGGGACTTTGTTCTACTCGATCAGGGGCCTTTGTTAAACTCGATCAGGGGCCTTTGTTATACTCGATCAAGGGGACTTTGTTATATACACGATCAGGGACTTTATACTCAATCAGGGGACTGTACTTGATCGAGGACTTTTTATACTCGATCAGGGGCTTTGTTTTACTCGATCAGGAAACTTGTTATACTCGATTAGGGGCATTTTTTAGACTCGATCAGGGCCTTTGTTATACTCGATCAGGGGACTTTGTTATACTCGATCAGGGGACTTTCTTATACTCGAGCAGGGGGCTTTGTTATACTCGATCAGGGGACTTTGTTATACTCGATCAACAGGCTTTGTTATACTTGATCAGGGGACTTTGCTATACTCGACCAGGGGACTTTGTTATATTCGATCAGGGGACTTTGTTATACTCGACCAGGGACTTTTTTATACTTGACCAACGGATTTTGTTATACTCGATAGGGCCTTTGTTAAACTCGATCAGGGAACTTTGTTATACTCTATCAGGGGACTTTGTTATACTCGATCAGGGGCCTTTGTTAAACTCGATCACGGGCCTTTGTTATAGTCGATCAAGGGACTTTGTTATACTCTTCAGGGGACTTTGTTATACTCGATCAGGGTGCTTTGTTATACTCGATCAGGGAACTTTGTTATACTCGATCAGGGGCCTTTGTTATAATCGTTCAAGGGACTTTGTTATACTCAATCATGGGACTTTGTTATACTCGATCAGGGGACTTTGTTATACTCGACCAGGGAAGTTTGTTATCCTCGACCAAAGGACTTTCTTATACTCGATCAGGGGCCTTTGCTAAAGTCGATCAGGGGCCTTTGTTATACTCGATCAGGGGACTTTGTTAGACTCGATCAGCGGACTTTGTTATACTCGATGTGGGGCCTTTGTTATAGCCGATCAGGGGACTTTGCTATACTCGATCAGGGGACCTTGTTATACTCTATGAGGGGGGCTTTGTTATACTCGATCAGGGAACTTTGTTATACTCGGTGAGGGGACGTTGTTATACTCGACCAGGGGACTTTGTTATACTCGATGAGGGGCCTTTGTTAAACTCGATGAGGGACCTATGTTATACTCGACCAGGGGACTTTGTTATACTCGACCAGGGGAGTTTGTTATACTCGACCAAAGGACTTTCTAAAACTCGATCAGGGGCCTTTGTTAAACTCGATCAGAGGCCTTTGTGAAACTCGACCAGGGGCCTTTGTTATACTCGATCAGGGGACTTTGTTATACTCTATCAGGGGACTTTGTTATACTCGATCAGGGTGCTTTGTTATACTCGATTAGGGAACTTTGTTATACTCGATCTAGGGCCTTTGTTTTAATCGTTCAGGGGACTTTTTTATACTCCATCAGGGGATTTTGTTACACTCGATCAGGGGACTTTGTTATACTCGACCAGCGGAATGTTATACTTTCGACAAGGGACTTTGTTATACTCGATCAGGGGACTTTGTTATACTCGTTCAGGGGGCTTTGTTTTACTCGATCAGGAAACTTTGTTATACTAAATCTGGGGCCTTTGTTATACTTGATCAGGGGGCTTTGTTATACTCGATCAGTGGACTTTGTTATACTCGATCAGGGGGCTTTGTTATACTCGATCAGGGAACTTTGTTATCCTCGTTCAGGGGCCTTTGTTATACTAGATCAAAGGACTTTGTTATACTCGACCAGGGGACTTTGTTTTACTCGATCAGGGGCCTTTGTTTTACTTGATCAGGGAACTTTGTTATACTCGATCAGTGGCCTTTGTTATAATCGTTCAGTGAAATTTGTTATACTCAATCAGGGGACTTTGTTATACTTGATCAGGAGAGTTTTTTATTCTCGACCAGGGGACTTTGCTATACTCGATCAGGGGCCTTTGTTAAACTCGATCAGGGGCCTTTGATATACTCGATCACGGGACTTTGTTATAGTCGATCAGGGGACTTTGTTATACTCGATCAGGGGTCTTTGTTATACTCGATTAGGGAACTTTGTTATACGCGATCAGGGGACTTTGTTATACTCGATCAGGGGACTTTTTTATACTCGATCAGGGGACTTTGTTATACTCGATGAGGGCCTTTGTTAAACTCGATGAGGGGCCTTTGTTATACTCGACCAGGGGACATTGTTATACTCGATCAGGGGCCTTTGTTAAACTCGATCACGGGCCTTTGTTATAGTCGATCAAGGGAGTTTGTTATACTCTATCAGGGGACTTTGTTATACTCGATCAGGGTGCTTTGTTATACTCGATCAGGAACTTTGCTTACTCGATCAGGGGCCTTTGTTATCATCGTTCAAGGGACTTTGTTATACTCAATCAGGGGACTTTGTTATACTCGATCAGGGGACTTTGTTATACTCGACCAGGGGAGTTTGTTATACTCGACCAAAGGACTTTCTTATACTCGATCAGGGGCCTTTGCTAAACTCGATCAGGGCCTTTGTTATACTCGATCAGGGGACTTTGTTATACTCGATCAGCGGACTTTGTTATACTCGATGAGGGGCCTTTGTTATAGCCGATCAGGGGACTTTGCTATACTCGAAAAGGGGACATTGTTATACTCTATGAGGGGGGCTTTGTTATACTCGATCAGGGAACTTTGTTATACTCGGTGAGGGGACTTTGTTATACTCGACCAGGGGACTTTGTTATACTCGATGAGGGGTCTTTGTTAAACTCGATGAGGGGCCTTTGTTATACTCGACCAGGGGACTTTGTTATTCTCGACCAGGGGAGTTTGTTATACTCGACCAAAGGACTTTGTAAAACTCGATCAGGGGCCTTTGTTAAACTCAATCAGAGGCCTTTGTGAAACTCGACCAGAGGCCTTAGTTATACTCGATCAGGGGACTTTGTTATACTCTATCAGGGGACTTTGTTATACTCGATCAGGGTGCTTTGTTATACTCGATTAGGGAACTTTGTTATACTCGATCTGGGGCATTTGTTTTAATCGTTCAGGGGACTTTTTTATACTCCATCATGGGATTTTGTTATACTCGATCAGGGGACTTTGTTATACTCGACCAGGGGAGTATGTTATACTCGACCAGGGGACTTTGTTATACTCGATGAGGGGCCTTTGTTAAATTCGATCAGGGACCTTTGTTATACTCGACCAGGGGACTTTGTTATACTCGATGAGGGGCCTTTGTTAAACTCGATCAGGGGCTATAGTTATACTCGATCAGGGGACTTTGTTAAACTCTATCAGGGGACTTTGTTATACTCGATCAGGGAACTTTGTTATACTCGATCAGGTGCCTTTGTTATAATCGTTCAGGGGACTTTGTTATACTCGATCAGGGAACTTTGTTATACTCGATCAGCGGCCTTTGTTATAATCGTTCAGGGGACTTTGTTATACTCGATCAGGGGCCTTTGTTATACTCGATCAGGGGAATTTTTTATACTAGGACCAGGGGACTTTGTTCTACTCGATCAGGGGCCTTTGTTAAACTCGATCAGGGGCCTTTGTTATTCTCGATGAGGAGGCTTTGTTATACTCGATCAGCGGACTTTGCTATACTCGACCAGGGAACTTTGTTATACTCGATCAGGTGACATTGATATACTCGACCAGGGGACTTTTTTATACTTGACCAATGGACTTTGCTATACTCGATGAGGGGCCTTTGTTATACTCGATCTGGGGACTTTTTTATACTCGACTAGAGGACTTTGTTATACTCGATCAGGGGATATGTTATACTCCATCAGGGGACTTTGCTATACCCGATCAGGGGACTTTGCTATACTCGACCAGGGGACATTGTTATACTCGATTAGGGGACTTTGTTATAATCGACCAGGGGACTTTGTTATACGTGATCAGGGGACTTTTTTATGCTCGACCAGAGGACTTTGTTATACTCGATCAGGGGATATGTTATACCCGATCAGGGGACTTTATTGTCTCAATATGAGACTTTGTTATACTCGATCAGTATACTTTGTTATACTCAATTAGGGGACTTTGTTATACTCGATTAGGGGCCTTTAATATACTCGATGAGGGCTTTGTTATACTCGATCAGGGGACTTTGTTATACTCGACCAGGGACTTATTTATACTTGACCAATGGACGTTGTTATATACTCGATGGGGGCGCTGTTATACTCGATCAGGGGGACTTTGTTATACTCGAGCAGGGGACTTTGTTATATTCGATCAGGGGATTTTTTATGCTCAATCAGCGGACTTTGTTATACTGGACCAGGGGACTTTTTTATAAGTAATCAGGGGATTTTGTCATACTCGATCAGTGGACTTTCCTATATTTGACCAATGGACTTTGCTCTACTCGATGAAGGGCTTTTGTTATACTCGATCAGGGGACTTTGTTATACTCGAGCAGGGGACTTTGTTATACTCAATCAGGGGACTTTGTTATACTCGTTCAGAGGACTTTGTTATACTCGATCAGGGGATATGTTATACTCGATCAGGGGACTTTGTTATACTTGATCAGGGGACTTTGTTATGCTCGATCAGGGGACTTTGTTATACTGGGCCAGGGGACTTTGTTATACTTGATTATCGGACTTTGCTATACTCGACCAGGGGACTTTGTTATAAATGACCGGATGGCTTTGTTATACTTGGTCAGGGGACTTTGTTATAATCGATCAGGGGACTTTGTTATGCTCGATCTGGGGACCTTGTTATACTGGGCCATTAGACTTTGTTATACTCGATCAGGGGACTTTGTTATACTCGATCAGGGGACTTTGTTAAACTCGTCCAAGGGGCTTTGTTATACTCGATTATGGGACTTTGTTATACTCGATCAGGGGACTTTGTTATACTCGAGCAGGGGACTTTGTTATACTCAATCAGAGGACTTTGTTATACTCGTTCAGAGGACTTTGTTATACTCGATCAGGGGATATGTTATACTCGATCAGCGGACTTTGTTATACTGAACCAGGGGACTTATTATACTCGATTAGGGGACTTTGTTATACTCGATCAGGGGACTTTTGTTATACTCGATCAGGAGACTTTGTTAAACTCGACCATGGGCCTTTGTTATACTCAATCACCGGACTTTAGTATACTCGATAAGAGATCTTTGTTATACTCGATCAGGGGACTTTCTTATTCTCGATGAGGAGGTTTTGTTATACTCGATCAGGGTTCGTTGTTATACTCGACCCTAGGACTTTGTTATACTAGTATCAGGGGAGTTTGTTATTCTCGACCAGGGGACTTTGTTATACTCGACCAGAGGCCTTTGTTATACTCGGTCAGGGGACTTTGTTATAATCGATCAGGGGACTTTGTTATGCTCAGGGACTTTGTTATACTGTGCCATTACACTTTGTTATATTTGATCAGCGGATGTGTTATACTCGATCTGGGGACTTTGTTATACTCGTCCAGGGGGCTTTGTTATACTAGGATCAGGAGACTTTGTTATACTCGTCCAAGGGGCTTTGTTATACTAGGATCAGGGGACTTTGTTATGCTCGACCAGAGGCCTTTGTTATACTCGGTCAGGGAACTTTGTTATACTCGATGAGGGGCCTTTGTTATACTCGATCAGGGGACTTTTTATATACTCGACCAGAGGACTTTGTTATACTCGATCAGGGGATATGTTATATTCGATGAGGGGACTTTTTTATACTCGATCAGCGGACTTTGTTATACTGGACCAGGGGACTTTTTTATAAGTAATCAGGGGATTTTGTCATACTCGATCAGTGGACTTTCCTATTTTTGACCAATGGACTTTGCTCTACTCGATGAGGGGCTTTTGTTATACTCGATCAGGGGACTTTGTTATACTCGAGCAGGGGACTTTGTTAGACTCAATCAGGGGACTTTGTTATACTCGTTCAGAGGACTTTGTTATACTCGATCAGGGGATATTTTATACTCGATCAGGGGACTTTGTTATACTTGATCAGGGGACTTTGTTATGCTCGATCAGGGGACTTTGTTATACTGGGTCAGGGGACTTTGTTATACTTGATTATCGTACTTTGCTATACTCGACCAGGGGACTTTGTTATACCTGACCGGATGGCTTTGTTATACTCGGTCAGGGGACTTTGTTATAATCGATCAGGGGACTTTGTTATGCTCGATCTGGGGACCTTTTTATACTGGGCCATTAGACTTTGTTATACTCGATCAGGGGACTTTGTTATACTCGATCAGGGGACTGTGTTAAACTCGTCCAAAATTCTTTGTTATACTCGATCAGGGGACTTTGTTATACTCGATCAGGGGACTTTGTTATACTCGAGCAGGGGACTTTGTTATACTCAATCAGGGGACTTTGTTATACTCGTTCAGAGGACTTTGTTATACTCGATCAGGGGATATGTTATACTCGATCAGCGGACTTTGTTATACTGGACCAGGGGACTTTTTTATACTCGATTAGAGGACATTGTTATACTCGATCAGGGGACTTTTGTTATACTCGATCAGGAGACTTTGTTATACTCGACCATGGGCCTTTGTTATACTCAATCACCGGACTTTGGTATACTCGATAAGAGAACTTTGTTATACTCGATCAGGGGACTTTCTTATTCTCGATGAGGAGGTTTTGTTATACTCGATCAGGGTTCGTTGTTATACTCGACCCTAGGACTTTGTTATACTAGTATCAGGGGACTTTGTTATTCTCGACCAGGGGACTTTGTTATACTCGACCAGAGGCCTTTGTTATACTCGGTCAGGGGACTTTGTTATAATCGATTAGGGGACTTTGTTATGCTCGATCTAGGGACTTTGTTATACTGTGCCATTACACTTTGTTATACTCGATCAGCGGATGTGTTATACTCGATCTGGGGACTTTGTTATACTCGTCCAGGGGGCTTTTTCATACTAGGATCAGGAGACTTTGTTATACTCGTCCAAGGGGCTTTGTTATACTAGGATCAG